>NW_015547666.1:793803-822830 GCF_001515605.1 Sinocyclocheilus anshuiensis | reverse complement strand
CGTGTTCGCTGCTCGACCAGCTAAGCGGCGTTCAGTATCAGATTCTGACGTAATTGTCGCGTGCACCGCATTTCATACTGCCTCTCGAGCGCGTCAGTATTTGCATGTGATTTGCATACAGTCATTTGGACTGGCGTGAGCCAATAGGACTTCAGGAAAGGTTGGAAGGGAAGGAGTTCCCATAACGGAGAAATGTCTCTGTGATGTCTCGTTCCCGCTCTCAGGTTAGGCAAGATTAGGCAATTATCACAAAACCGTGATAGTGAGTTATTTCCGTTTTACCAGGAAAATAAGCATTACTCATAATGTTACCTGGCACGGTGTATCCCATGATTTCATTTTCTCTATAAAAAAAAAAAACTGTTTTCTAAACTGTTTAATGTGTCACACAAAACAACCCCAAAGGGAGTTTCTGCTTATTAGCAGAAATCAGTAAAGAAAGCCAAAGTTTCTGGGTTAGTTCAAATATTGCGCTGATGCATCTTAATGAATTGCAAACGTCCAATAAGAAAAAAAAAAAAAAAACACTTTCTGGCTATAAATTAGCCATCGGAATAAACAAGTACAGAAAAAGCCTTACTATCTCTAATAATGAAGTACAAATAGAATTAAAATGACCTATAATATTATTATTAAAACAGCCATTTTAATATGAAGTAAACAAGCATTCACAGCATTTACAAGCAATTATCATATCCAACAAATAGGGAAGCCACAGTGCAACTGCAACAACAATACATTTATGAGCAGCGCGCAAAAACAACTCTTCTGCGTCATGAGTAAAACACAACAAACTCTTCATTTAGCAGCATCTCAGTCAGCTGTGCCAAGCTCAACACAGCTCTATTGTCCAGACATGTCTGACTCATTATAAGTTTACACCTCACACACTGCACAACAGACATCTGCGGTTACTATTTCAATACTCTTACTAGAATTTACTAATAGCAACTTTGCACAATGTGTTAAGCAGCACTCATATACATTTTTTTTTTTATTCTGTGTGGTTAATTTACTTTTCCTTTAGGTCTTAAAGGAATAGTTCACCTAGACATGAAAATCAGGCCATCCAAGATATAGATGAATTTGTTTCTTCATCAGAACAGATTTGGAGAAATTTAGGCATTACATCACTTGCAAGATGTTAACTGATGGACTGGAGTGATGTGGATTATTGTGATGTTTTTATCAGCTGTTTGGACTCTCATTCTGACGGCACCCATTCACTTCCATTGGTGAGACAGTGATGCAGTGCTCCAAATCTGATGAAGAAACAAACTCATCTACATCTCGGATGAGCTGAGGGTGAGGACAATTTCAGCGATTTTTATTTTGGGGTGAACTATTCCTTATTTTTTTTATTTCCATTTTCTAGGCATACATACATATTTTGCTGCGTATATTTTTGTGCATTTGATAAATAAACCTCGATATGTGCAACACTGATCAGTATTTACAACAATTCGAAACTGGGAGATCACATACAATAATTTCATTTCACTTTAGCCAAACCGCTCACGTTTTTAGATTGAACACAAAACGCATTAATCTGAATATTTATAAAATGCACTCCAATCCACACAAAAAAACAAATACTATGATGGGCCCCTGATGTGTACCATCATACTAAATAACTATTATAATCATAGATCATTGTATTTAGATGACACACAGTGCATGGCCAATAAATTATGGTATTAATACGGTAAATAAATACTAAAAACGCATGGTACAATCATGGTGCATGTTCAAACAACCTACCATAGTACATACCCAAAAACATGGTAATACCACGATGCACGTTCATAAACAAGGTAGTAACACTGCATATTTCCATACCACGATATTTACTAAAACATATTACTAATGATGCAAATAGACGAAATGCGTCTGTGCACTGTTTGTGGCTGGACAAACACACTACTTGTTTTTTACCCAGTCAAATATTTTAGACACAGCGACACGCTGTCAGCACTGCTTCACTAGTGCTGATGGATCCTGAATGCTGCCTAGCTAGAGAGCGATTCTGGGTTGGTGTGGCCCCAAACAGCCCCAGCCCGGACCTCACCGTGTCTGCAGCGCTGCCGGGGTTCAGCGCGCTCTCCTCGGCGGACAGAGGGTGGCAGATGTCCTGGATGGACTTCTGTCCGGAGGAGGCCAGTGATCGGGGGGCGCCAGCACTCATCGCGCTGGTCGGCTCTGATCGCGCAGGTGTTTTTATTTCACAGCCGCACGATCCGAGACGGCAAACATCTGTCAGCTGACCGCCACCACGCAGAAGCGGAACTACGCTTGTCAGCTGACTCTCAGCGGAGACGCACACTTCCGGAAAAACACCACAACGCCTCTTTTCAAATTAAACGTCACTCCTCGCTTTTTTGCGTAAAAGGATACACTGAGTTATATCAAATATTAATTCCTGATACCGATTTTTCCCCGTTTCTCTGATCTGTATCCAAGGCCATATTCAGTTGTTGTGTACATCATTCCCAGAAATTAAGAGAGAAACTATGAATCTGTGAACGAAGCGCCCGAAACGCCGCAGGCTGGCGGCAGCTGCTGCTCAAAACGATGTAATTGCAACGAAAACTCTACTAAAAGTAACCTACAAGTAATCAAACAGCGTTAAATATGAAGGTTGTGTAAAATGTTATCATATGGAATGCTTGTTTGCGTGTTATTAGGCAAAACATGCATACCAACATTTATCAAACATGAACCTACATTATAAAATCAGTCAAAACTATACGGTTTACCAGATCAACACCATCTAGCGGTGTTATATATAATATATATTGTGTGTGTGTGTGTGTGTGTGTGTGTGTTAAATATATTTATATATAACATAAAATATAAGAATATAAATGCATATGCATGTAAATATTTCCAAAATATATGCTGTATGTGAGTGTATGTATATACACATAATAAATATACACAGCACACACACATATATTATGTAAACAAAAACTTTTATTTTGGATGCGATTAATCGCGATTAATCATTTGACAGCACTATTATATATGCTGTTATGCATACACAAAATAAAACAGCAAAAAATAACAAAACAAGTAAAAAACATTAACAAAATAAAAGTAAAATTAATAAATGTGAGACAAACAAACAAATAAATCAAACATGTTTTGTTTGCTAAGATCACGTGACCAGGCGACTTCTGAAGCAGCGCTTCAAAACAAAAGATTGACGAATGTTTCGAAGCTTCATGAATCATGATTGGAAAGCGGCCATCAGTGGTTCCCAGTGCCGCCGCTGGAGGCAGTAATGCGCTGCTGAGGCTCTGGCCGAAAGCCTGAAACTAACACAGAAGAAGATTCATTCCGCACATGTGCACTGCAGTGCTTTGAGCAGCGTGGGCTTCGAGGATGGGCAGCAACAAGGTATGTTTTAGGCATTTATAAGTAAAATGTTGTGGACAACATTTTAGTACTAGCTTTTACAGACTGATTTTTGTTTAGATTAATCCAACTAAAAGACTGAAGCTTTGAACTGACCCAATGATTAAGCACACTACCCATCTGACCCTGCACTCAGGGGAACGATTATTTACTCTTATATGAGGGTCAGTATAACGCGTTGCCATGATTCTGCTCGAAGTTTAGCTGTTGCTGAACATTTTCTTCCTTGTGCTTTCCTTTCAGACAAAGACCGGAGACACGTGGAGGATTCGTCTGCTTGTGTGCTTCATCATGAATAATGTGATTTGGTGAAGAAGTTGTGCCTGTTTGCGTCTGTTATGGTGTGAGACTTGCATGTTGTACTTCTGTTCTGTGGAATCCAATACATTTGGTTTGATACAGTCTTTCTGTAATTGGGTGACTCGGATGCTTCATGCAATCGTAGGAAAACCTCAAATAATGCTAACAATAAAACACACAATAAAGAAATTCTGGCTGAAGTTACGTTCATGTTGTAGGTTATGCTGTGAATCTTTGTTTTCAGAAAACTGCGTGCTAAATATGAATTTAGGCATCACAACATTGTGTAAGTGTTTATAACTATTTAATGTAAGTACTACAGTAACACAGGTGGGACCCATGGAGAACTGAGTATTAACCAGAGGATGTGAATGAGTGTGATCACTGTGATGCAGTTTATTTGCGTTGGAGATATCTGAAGATAACCAATAGGGTGCTGTTGCATTGTGCATCTCAGATATCTGGTGCATCCATCAACTTCCTTCAAGAAAACGTATCTAATAAAGCTTTTCCTTTCATTCAAGGGACATTCCCCATAATAAGCAATACAAAACCAACTAACTGGCTTCTTAAAGGTTCTTTTTCAGTTTAATTCTGATGTTTATTGCTGAATATAAACCCCCGCGCGTTAGCGGAACAGACGCGTCCTCCAGTGCAGCAGGCGGCGCTGCATCACAACAGCCGCAGCAGAACGAGACTCCTGCGTGATGGGGACACGCTTGAAACAATAGCGATTTACAATATTGGTGTTTTCTTACATTGTTTTCAACAGTTGCTGTGTTTATTTTCAAACTCAGTAAATGCAATTGCCGTTATTAAATTGTTTAAATAGACGGCTTTATAAGAGCAACGTGCCATTGCATTATAAAAGCATTGTTTAGTCATTACCAGTGTTGGGGGTAACGCATTACAAGTAACGCAAGTTACGTAATCAGATTACTTTTTTCAAGTAACTAGTAAAGTAACGCATTACTTTTTAATTTACAAGATAATATCTGAGTTAATTTTTTTCCAATTTATTGACTGACAGCTCTCCTGTCCCCATGTTGAGAGAAATCAGATGTTACTCTAGTTCTAAAATAAATATGAATATGCATTAATTCATCTCACTCACAAAAAAAACAAAAACGCAGATTCAGTATTCCTCAAAATGAATAAAAATAACGCAACTCAGAATATGACGCAAACCTGCAATAATTAAATGTTAAACAACACAAATATCCTTGTATTTAGTCCCATTCTATTAACCAATGTCTTCGATGATCCAGTTCAACCGTACTAATAAGCACAAATTACTCTAGACAAACATTTGTGTGTCTTTGTTTATTGCTGAAGTGTTGAAATGTCTTCTTCTGCATTCTACTGTACGGACGTAAATTTACTTTCCGTTCAGTCTGAGGCTTATTCATTTCACTTTTGGTGTGAAAAGGCTTTTATATTTGCCAAAAATATAACTTTTTTATTTTAAAAACAAACAAGCAAGCCCTGTCCAGATTTAAAAAGTATCGCAAAAGTAACGTAACGCATTACTTCCCATACAAAAGTAACTAAGTAACGTAATTAGTTACTTTTTATGGAGTAACGCAATATTGTAATGCATTACTTTTAAAAGTAACTTTCCCCAACACTGGTCATTTATCTTTGCAGTGTCGTAATATTTGTATTCAAAGGTGCTGCGGGTCTTCAAAGATCTGCATAAGACCAGAAGACATGTTTTTAGAGATGATGACCGAGCTCTGACAGGTGTCAATAAACCTACACCATACGCTAACAACAATTGTCTACATACTTGAATTACATATTTAAATTCTTTACATATCAGCTCACAACATTTTTTTTATTTCTTTTATTATTATTACTTTTTGTTTTCTTTATTTTAGTGTTGATGCTTTTGTTTGGACTGTTACTTTTCAGCAAAATAATTTCTGTCCCGTTTGTATGTTGTTGTTTTTTTATCTTTGCGTTCTGAAAAAAAAACATTTTTTTTAAGTATTTATTATTATTACTATTGCTGTTGTTACTATGTCTTAGTTAAAGTCTCATACACGTTTTTTTACTCCTCTGGACATGAAGCTGCCAGGTTAAAAATAAATGAAGAATTAAAAAAAAAAAACGAGAATGAAACATTTGATATGATTAAACTAGATATTAAGACTTCTGTCTGCTCTTGGAGGCTTCTAGGCAAGAATATCTATTAAACTCATTCTTTCAGATGCTCAAAGTGGCCCGAGCGGTTGAAACCATCCTTCGTGAAAATGTGATGCAGGGAGAGCATGTGGAGCAAAATAAAATCTGTAAGTGATCTGTGTGAAATTATGTGTGTATCTCAAAAACATGATCACATGCCATCCCAAAACCAAAAGAAGAAGAGAAAAGAAAAAGGGAAAATAAGCATATTTTTAGCCATTACGAGTTTTCTATTTATTTATTAAATAGTGACACACTATAAGCATAATTTTGTTTTGTAACCTTGTTTGTTACTGTAGTACAGTACTTCGACGTGTTGATAATACACATCATTGTGTGCTTCATTTAAAGAACATATTGACGTGTTGTGTTCCCTTTAATATATATTTTCTTTAAAAGGCCTTAAATTTACCTTCATAAAACTAGTGTTGCTTTCGTCAACGAAAATTATGACTATATTAGGAGGCCATGATTGACAAAGGCCAGGGGGGCAATTTGGCCAGGACACCGGGGTTACACCCCTACTCTTTAGGAGAAGTGCCATGGGATTTTTAATGACCACAGAGAGTCAGGACCTCGGTTTACCATCTCATCCGAAAGACGGATATATGTATGTGTGTGTGTGTGTGTGTGTGTGTGTGTGTATATATATGTATGTGTGTGTGTGTGTGTTATCCCGCTCTGTGTGTGTGTGTGTGTTATCCCGCTCTGTGTGTGTGTGTGTGTTATCCCGCTCTGTGTGTGTGTGTGTGTTATCCCGCTCTGTGTGTGTGTGTGTGTTATCCCGCTCTGTGTGTGTGTGTGTGTTATCCCGCTCTGTGTGTGTGTGTGTGTTATCCCGCTCTGTGTGTGTGTGTGTGTTATCCCGCTCTGTGTGTGTGTGTGTGTTATCCCGCTCTGTGTGTGTGTGTGTGTTATCCCGCTCTGTGTGTGTGTGTGTGTTATCCCGCTCTGTGTGTGTGTGTGTGTTATCCCGCTCTGTGTGTGTGTGTGTGTTATCCCGCTCTGTGTGTGTGTGTGTGTTATCCCGCTCTGTGTGTGTGTGTGTGTTATCCCGCTCTGTGTGTGTGTGTGTGTTATCCCGCTCTGTGTGTGTGTGTGTGTTATCCCGCTCTGTGTGTGTGTGTGTGTTATCCCGCTCTGTGTGTGTGTGTGTGTTATCCCGCTCTGTGTGTGTGTGTGTGTTATCCCGCTCTGTGTGTGTGTGTGTGTTATCCCGCTCTGTGTGTGTGTGTGTGTTATCCCGCTCTGTGTGTGTGTGTGTGTTATCCCGCTCTGTGTGTGTGTGTGTGTTATCCCGCTCTGTGTGTGTGTGTGTGTTATCCCGCTCTGTGTGTGTGTGTGTGTTATCCCGCTCTGTGTGTGTGTGTGTGTTATCCCGCTCTGTGTGTGTGTGTGTGTTATCCCGCTCTGTGTGTGTGTGTGTGTTATCCCGCTCTGTGTGTGTGTGTGTGTTATCCCGCTCTGTGTGTGTGTGTGTGTTATCCCGCTCTGTGTGTGTGTGTGTGTTATCCCGCTCTGTGTGTGTGTGTGTGTTATCCCGCTCTGTGTGTGTGTGTGTGTTATCCCGCTCTGTGTGTGTGTGTGTGTTATCCCGCTCTGTGTGTGTGTGTGTGTTATCCCGCTCTGTGTGTGTGTGTGTGTTATCCCGCTCTGTGTGTGTGTGTGTGTTATCCCGCTCTGTGTGTGTGTGTGTGTTATCCCGCTCTGTGTGTGTGTGTGTGTTATCCCGCTCTGTGTGTGTGTGTGTGTTATCCCGCTCTGTGTGTGTGTGTGTGTTATCCCGCTCTGTGTGTGTGTGTGTGTTATCCCGCTCTGTGTGTGTGTGTGTGTTATCCCGCTCTGTGTGTGTGTGTGTGTTATCCCGCTCTGTGTGTGTGTGTGTGTTATCCCGCTCTGTGTGTGTGTGTGTGTTATCCCGCTCTGTGTGTGTGTGTGTGTTATCCCGCTCTGTGTGTGTGTGTGTGTTATCCCGCTCTGTGTGTGTGTGTGTGTTATCCCGCTCTGTGTGTGTGTGTGTGTTATCCCGCTCTGTGTGTGTGTGTGTGTTATCCCGCTCTGTGTGTGTGTGTGTGTTATCCCGCTCTGTGTGTGTGTGTGTGTTATCCCGCTCTGTGTGTGTGTGTGTGTTATCCCGCTCTGTGTGTGTGTGTGTGTTATCCCGCTCTGTGTGTGTGTGTGTGTTATCCCGCTCTGTGTGTGTGTGTGTGTTATCCCGCTCTGTGTGTGTGTGTGTGTTATCCCGCTCTGTGTGTGTGTGTGTGTTATCCCGCTCTGTGTGTGTGTGTGTGTTATCCCGCTCTGTGTGTGTGTGTGTGTGTGTGTGTGTGTGTGTATACATATACACATTCACAAAATTTTAAGTAAAACCAAATAAAGTGGTTATACATGTTGAATACTCTTTAAATAAGTAGACTCTGTCGCTGGTAAACATGAAATAGTGATATTAATTGACACTTGTTTTCATATACATTAAATAAAAAGGAAAATGATGAAATAGCCACTGTAGCATAATCAAGGTACAGTCATTAAAATGAGTTTTAGCTTTCACAGTCATTATATGATGCATAAGATACAGTAATAAAAAAAATCACATTTTCCACATAATTTAGCAACTGCAACTGAATTCTGTTAGTTCGTATAAAACATGCTTCATTATAATTTACTGTCTTGAGGAATAGGAACTAATAGTTTACATTACTCGTTTTTTTTTTTATCACAGTAAAGCACTTGTAAGATGCATTCACACAAACAGAGTCATAATCATTAAAAACCAAAAGGAATGTAAATTGTCAATTCTTTGTCTCTATCAGAAGATGAGCTGCTGCTTTTCCCAGGGAAATTCAAATTGCACATAATGGCACAATTTATTTATTTACAGTAGGGTACAACGGGGCTAAAGGCACACCTTAAGAAAAAATTTGCTATTCACTGCGCCTAAAATGTATAATTGCAGAAAAAATATATTGAACATTAATGGAGCAACAGATTTTGTGTGAAAATAAATCGTTCAAGTTGTTTATTTTGTTTAAAAATCTTATACATGTATGAGGTGGCAACACACACGTGGTAAAAGGCACAGTATCAGCTAAAATAATGTTGTTGTTTTTTTATAATGTCTAAGTTAATACTTGTTCAAAACAATCACTTTAGCAAAGTTTGTACTATTTTCTGCTTAGTTTGAAAAATATTTTTAAAAATTGTTCAATAAATATACTGTCATTAAAATATGTTAATATAAAAAAATATATATATTTAAAAATGCAGAAACAAAATCATTTTAATAAGTAAAGATTCTGAAAGTATTGAAGGAGATCCAATAATAATTGTATATATATTTACAGTAGTAACAACAAATGATATTTTATTATATGATATGATTAATATCATGTTTTTAAATATGATGGTTTCATTCTAAACATGGTGATTATCTTGAATATGGACACCCAAAATAATATATGATATTTACCATTTGAATGTCAACAAATGGAAAAGTCAGCTATCTGTTAATTATCCTGTTAATTACTGTGCGCCTTTAGCCCCAACAGCAGGGGCTTTAATTAAACTGTTGCTTTAATTATCTTACACAAAACTGAAAATTGTTAAGACCTTTGTCTCAAAATATATGCATTAATTTTAGCGATTCTCATTTGCTACTTAAATCTACAACATTTTAAAAAACATAAAATATTAGATCAAGCAAGCACAGAATCAACTTTGCACTGCTGTGCGCGATCACGTCAAAGATCAGACAAATATACACGTGCATCTTGAAAAACGGATGTTTTGGAAAGTGCTACGCCACGTTTTTGTGCCATCTAGTGGTTTAGATTAATAATATCAAAGGTGTCTTTTACCTTGGGGCGCCTTTAGCCCCGTTGTACCCTACTTTAGTAAAAACGTGCAAGGATATGATAATGTAAGTTTATTCAGAAGTAGGCCAGCGCTTTTTACCCCAAATACCATACTTTTACATATTCTTTCGTTATTTAAAAACTGTTGCTTTAATTATCTTAAACAAAACTGAAAATCACAAAGAAGACCTTTCTCTCAAGATATATGTATTAATTTTAGCGATTTTCATTTGCTACTTAAATCTACAAAATTTTTAAAAACATAAAATATTAGATCAAGTAAGCACAGAATCAACTTTTCACTGCTGCGCGCGATCGCGTCAAAGATCAGACAATTATACACGTGCATCTTGAAAAACGGATGTTTTGGAAAGTGCTACGCCACGTTTTTGTGCCATCTAGTGGTTTAGATTAAAATAATATCAAAGGCGCCTTTAGCCCCGTTGTACCCTGCCATTTATTTTTGATTTGAATGTTTATCTGATTTCTGACAGCACCTGAACCAGAACTCTGCGGCACAGTTTGGCTTTGATGAGAGACTTGGCCACCCAGCGGGTGGCGTAAGCGCCTGAGCGATCCACTTTAGAGTAGTCTTTCTACTACTCTACTACTAGAAGGCCCCGCCACCGTAGAGTCATTGTAAGCCCTCTTTTGAGGCAGGCGCAAGCGCACGAACCACGCTTGCAACATGCTAATCATGCTAGCAACATACTAATCTAATGAACATGCCAGCAACGTGCTAATCATGCTAAAACATGTTAGAAACATGCTCATCATTAAAACATGCAAACAACATGTTAACAACATGATAATCATACTAAACATGCTGACAACATGTTAAATCATGTTAGCAATGTGTTAAATCATGTTAGCAACATGCTATCAAAATCTGTCTAATCTATCTAAACTTTCAAACGTCAAGCTTTTACAACTGCTTCAAACTTTCAAGGCTTTCTCAAGCCAACTTCAAAGTTTGTTCACAAACTTTACTTAGCAAGTTGTTACCTAAAAAGCAAAATCATAAAAAAGTACTCAAAATAAAATAAATGTAACTGAAATAAAATAAAATATTAAAAAAACGTACACAATTTATTTCAGCTAACATTTTCCTTTTTTATTTAGTTCAAGAGATCAAATAAATTAAAACTAAAACTTGAAATTAAATAAGTGAATTAATTAATAAAAATGAATAGGGCCTAAATACCATATAGACACATTAAAAAACAAATACAATTGACAAAAACACCAAAGTTTAAACTAAAATTAAAGAGAAAACAGAAAATAGAAACAATAAAGTCTAATTACAAATATTAACAAAACCGATAATAGTGCATCAATGGCACTAAAATAACACTGATCTGCAATTAGTTTTTTCTTTTAAATCAAATTTTAAAATCTACATACATTTTTAATACACTTCTTTCCCAAGAAAACACTTCTCCTTTGAGGAATAAAGGCATACTCTGTACAGTCTGGATTCTGATGGCTGTCGATGTTTTTATCGTTCAGCAGCTGCAAAGAATCATTCTGAAAGTGAGCACACTACAGAATAATGCTGGTAACCAAAAAAATACTATAGAAGTCAATGGCTACCGGCAACTGTTTGTTTGCCCACATTCTTCAAAATACCTTCTTTTGTGTTCAACAGAAGAAAGAAACTCATGCAGGTTTACTCATCAGTGGCATAGCCAAACATCAAACCCTGTGGAGAAATATGACAAATTATTCAACATAAATGATTTCAATTTATTTAAATTTGACACAAATATTCAAGATGCATTCAAAGGTGCTTAAAAAAAACTAACTGGGAATGTCTTAAATAGAACGTGCAAGCTGCCCAGCTAAACACCATTAAATCTTAGATCCATATTTGTAAAAACAAGCATTTCTAAGCCAACATCATGTCATTTATGAACATCTGAAATATCATGGATGTCATCGTACCACACGCCACGTTGGAGTCCGGGTCCTGTGCCAGGTAAGCAGCCACAACAGCATCACTGATCTGATCACACATTTTATCTGTCAGTAATAAAGACAGGCATTAAACTACATTAGTAGCCTATCAATATTTCGTTTGAAGGTGTGATTTATTGATTATTCATTGAGCGTTATCCTACTGATCAAAATTGCCTACAGACACTGAGGATGTTTATCTCCACAGTACAAGTAGCATTAATTACAATACACGCATTCATACAACGTGCAACACTGTAACTGTAATAAATGTAATGTTCATTGCATGTCAATAGGCTATGCATTACATGTATCATATTTACCGGAATGTCCTTCTCCTACAGACTCAGACGTGAAAAGGAAAGTTTTTCCTGATTTGTTATGACCAAAGGGATTCATGATGAATGCAGACTGCACAAAACTAAGCTTTATAAACGCAACTACAACTAAAACTTCCAAGTGCGACTTTTACACCCTGTTGAAAAAAACAGCATATGCTGGTTAGGTATGTTTTGAAGCTGGGATGCTGGTTTATGCTGGTCATGTGCTGGCAAAGGACCAGCATAAACCAGCAAAGGACCAGATTAAACCAGCAAAGGACCAGATTAAACCAGCAAAGGACCAGATTAAACCAGCAAAGGACCAGATTAAACCAGCAAAGGACCAGATTAAACCAGCAAAGGACCAGATTAAACCAGCAAAGGACCAGATTAAACCAGCAAAGGACCAGATTAAACCAGCAAAGGACCAGATTAAACCAGCAAAGGACCAGATTAAACCAGCAAAGGACCAGTTTAACCCAGCAATGGACCAGCTTAAACCAGCATCCCAGCTTCAAAACATACCTAACCAGCATATGCTGTTTTTTTCAACAGTCTAAACAGTATGAATAACTTTAGTGGGCGTGGCTAAAGAGTTAGTATTTACTTTAACCAATCACAAGTGACTCTTTTGTCAGGCAGAGACATAAATAGAGATGAGAGGTAGTAATTCGAAACCCACTTCCGTGACGGCTACACGTCATGGGGTAACACATTTGCATAATGTGCGCCAATGTTCTACCAAAGTCCTTTTTTTTTAGGGTATTATAGTCTTTGGTTCTAAGTTGGCCAGCCGCGAACAACTTGACCCCGCCCACAAAACACTAATTTTACTGACAACTGCTTCTCTAATCTCGGGGAGTTCAAGGGGATTTACAAAACCCTTGCTGTTGAAAGATTGATCAGTATCCTGTTTATTTGGACCAGCTGCTCCACTGATTCACAACCTGTAAGTATGATAAATAATAGATGTTTATATTTTCTATAGAGCGTTCTAAAATACAGAACTACTGAAATAAGCATATAGTTTCCGAAACGTGTTGTACGCAGGAGACCAATCACAACAGGCTAGACCAGGGGTGCCCAAACTCGGTCCTGGAGGGCCGGTGTCCTGCAGAGTTTAGCTCCAACCCCAATTAAGCACACCTGAACCAGCTAATCAAGCTCTTACTAGACATACTAGAAACTTGAAGGCAGGTGTGTTGAGGCAAGTTGGAGCTAAACTCTGCAGGACACCGGCCCTCCAGGACCATGTTTGAGCACCCCTGCTCTAGGCCCATTCACACAAAACCTGCTCCTTGTCCGTGTTATCTGATCTTGGGAATTTCCGCACTAGTCTAAGATCTTCACTTTTATCTCGAAGAGGAAAGGTAGGATTCCGCTTCCTGCTTATAAAGAGTATAACAGCTAGAGGGCTGATCCTGGATTAGGTTTTGCTCTATCTACTAAAACTTTGCCCCTTGATATTTAAAGTAAAATTTGTAAACACTAATAAACAATTATTAAACAATTTTTAAAGATAAATTTTGATAAAATGATAAAAAATGAATAAAATAAAATAAATAAACAATCAACAACAACATTAACAACCAAATTTCTAATTATCATTTAGAATAAATAATAAATAATAAACTAATAATAAATCTAAACTAATAAAGTAATACATTTTGCCCCTTGAACGTTAATGTAAAAAAGGCTAATAAATATAAAATAATAAAATTAGTATTTAAGTAAGGAAATGAAATTAATACAATTATAAATAAATAATTTTGTAATAATATAATAAAAGTATAATAGTAATCATAATGTTAATAATAAAATATTATTATTTGGAGTACAGAATTATTAATATTTAATGAATTAAATTGCATTAAAAATGTAAAATAAAAATAAACTTTGCCCCTTGATATTCAATGTAAAATATGGCAATGCTAATAAATAATTATAAACTATTTTAAAATATTTAAAGTAATGCAAATTAAGATAATGATGATGATGATGCATATGTAAATGTATTAAATTATGTTAGTAAAAATAAATTTTAAAATGCCCCTATTATGCCATTTCCAATATTGCCTTTCATGCAGTGTGTAATGTAGCTGTATGTGAATGTAAACGATCTGGAAAGTTGTAAAGCTGAAAGTGCACGATAAATAAAGTTATTGTCTCCCAAAATAAAGAATCGACTCTGAACAGCTGAAACGAGTCGTGAGTAATTTGAATCCCACTTCAGTGACGGCTACACGTCATGGGGTAACACATTTGCATAATGCGCGCCTATGTTCTACATGTTGGCCGGCCGCGAACTTGACCCCGCCCACAAACACGTCATTCTACTGACGACTGCTTCTCCAATCTCGGGGAGTTCGCTTGCTGTTGAAAGATGGATCAGAATCCTGTTTATTTGGACCAGCTGCTCCACTGAATCACAACCTGTAAGTGTGATAAATAATAGACGTTTATACTTTCTTTAGAGCGTATCGTTTCCGACACCGCTGTAAGCCGTAGACCAATCGCAACAGACTAGGCCATCTGACCAATCAGAGAAGAGTAGGCTCACTGAAAGGAGGGTTTTAGAGAGACTGAATCTTTGAACTGCTTCGAACGAATCGTTCGAGAATCGCTGGAAAATGAGGTGATATTAAATGCATATTTTGAGAAAACGAAAGCATTTGACCTTGCATGCATGTAATCCTATTGTAGGAGACTCCCAAAACAATATTAGGAACCGTAAAAATGGCATAATAGGGGCACTTTAAGCATAAACCACTGTCCTGTTAAAGCGTCCTCATGCCAAAGAGTGAATTAAAAAACTTTATCTGACGGATTTTCTAAAGGGGAACTTCACGCTGCAGTTCTTAAAGCGGCCGCTAGAGGCAGCACAACTGAGATTGACTCGAAAGTAAGCCCTGATATGACCTCTTAACTAGTCAGCTAAAATGCTTGATGTCTGTCAATAAATATTTGTCCGATTTTAACCTTTCTCAGTGTGCACAGGAATGGCATTTTGTGTTACTTTTCTCAGCGCTGCGCAGATTAGACCAATCACAATCGTACTTGATTACTGGAAATGGACTTGTTTTGGCACTTTATGAAGATTGCTGGAACGTATTTCTCTTTGTATATCATGCAACTATCATTGGAATAAAGAAATGTAAAGGGTAATATCAGCTTTTAGTCAATAAAATGGGATTTATCTCAATTTATCTCAAATAAAACAGATAAATCCCTGATGATACGAGCGTGTTTTAATGACGGATTCGGCTTTGTGAGCCTCTAAGCGCCCCTTGGAGGAAGACTCTGTTATGGAAACGTACTGTTAACCAGTTAACAGGTTTTTACTGTAGCATTTTTACAGTCTTTTACTGTTAAAATCACACTAATTGTTTACAGTGTATGTCAGCAGAGCGGCGCAGGGTTGAGACTCGTGAGGAGCCAGTAGGGAGTGTGGTGCTGGTTAATGTGCAATCTGTCTGGGAGGGGAAGCTCTGTTTGCAAATGAGTTCTCTCATGTTTCATCCTGTTCCTTTGCGCTCGTGTTGTAGCTCGCAGGAACGAGCCTCTCTAGAAACCCTGTCCTTTAAGCAATGGTCTAACTTTGGAAAACCCTCTGGCAGCTAGTTGGACATCTGAGGAAGTTTCACATAAGTTTAACAGATACGTGTGTATTGTTATTTGTGTATTGTTATGTGCAGTGTTAGGGATAAGGCAATACAAGTAACGAGAGTTACGTAATCAGATTACTTTTTTTCCAAGTAACTAGTAATGCATTACTTTAAAATTTACAATGGAATATCTTGAGTTACTTTTTCAACGAGTAACGCCATTTACTTTGCTCTCTCATGTACTGACTGACGGCTGTCCTGTCCTCATGTTGAGAGAAATCTGGAGTAAGTGCAGAGGCAGAGGCATTTCCTTCAGCCTGAGGCTTATTCATTTCACTTTCGGTGTGGAAGGGCTTTCACGGTTGCCAAAAATAGAACTTCTGGTTTTTTTGTTATTAAGCAAGCCCAGCTCGTACAAAAAGTAATCCATAAAATTGACACAATTAGTTACTATTTCATGGAGTGACAAAATGCATTACCTTAAAAGTAACTTTCCCCGTTACTGGTTATGTGTATTGTTATTTGTGTATTGTTGTGTTGGGTCCATCTTGTTTTTCTCGTTATAATGTAGGCTGACTACAACTCTGAACCACAAGCGCCTGGCAAACTCAACCAAGTTCAGGATCAAGTCAATGATGTTAAAGTCATTCTCAAAGACAACATCAACAAAGTCCTGGAGAGAGGAGAGCGGTTAGACGACCTGATCGGCAAAACAGACGATCTGCAGGCCACGGTGAGCCTTTGAGACCCGTCAAGGTCAAAACTGAGACCAATATGTAGCATTTCTTGACCATGCTGATCTCTGTAAGACCTCAAAAAGGCATTTAGTGAAACTTAACATGGTGCCAGATGATCAAACCAGTCACAAAACATTCTTTTTCATTTTTGTTAATAATAACGATTGATTATTTGTGTAATTATCTTGCCTAGGCTGACTCGTTTCAAAGGACGTCCACGCGTGTTGCCAGAAAGATGTGGTGGAGAAACACCAAGATGATGATTATAATTGGTGTGGTAGTGCTTGCCATCATCATTTTAATCATCCTGTTAGCAACAAAAGTCATTCCCACCTAATACAACCCATTTTATTACAAGTACACTAAGCATTAATGACTTTTTTACTATGAAAGAAACTGGATGCATGTATGTATAGGTAATTTTTGACATTTCCTGTAAAATTCTATATAAATCTGGGGCGAATATGTCAGGGGTGTATGCATATGCATTATGTGGTTTTTACTTGTTTAGGCTGTTATCCTAATATAATGGGACTGAAAGCAACAGAATTCATTGTAAGTGAAAAATGTTTCAGGATGTCTTGCTTTGAGACTAACTGCTGTGCTTGACACATTCATTCCAAAGACCTCAAAAACCATTTCAATCCTAATTACATTTCATTACACACCTGCATACCTTCATTACGGCACTAAAGCGGTGAATATGACAGTGACTCATAGGATTCCTGGAACATTTCTCATGCTTTAACTACTGTGAAATCACTCTGCGCTTGTGAAACTGATTTTATACCTTGACAAAAGTCTAGCCTGGGCTGGGTTGAATTTAGAGCTTTTCTTGGTATCTTTACATTCAAACCCTTACAGTGTATCAGTCAGTAGCTGTCTTTGTCAAGAGGATGTATGGCCTGTATAGATAATATTTTATATATGGGAAATACTGATTGGCATGTACTTATTGTGTAAACATAATTGCATGACAGAAGGAAGCCTTTAGAGGAACAGTTCACCCAAAAGTGAATTACTTTCCTACTGGAAACAATATAATGAAAGAGAATCTAGACTATCACACTCCAAAATGAGCACCATGTAAGTATAGTCCTTATTACTCAAATCGAAATGGTGTAGGATTTACTCTAAACAATTTACAATCAGAAATTTCTATTAAATTTCACAAATAATTACATTGAATTTAACACGTAATTTTTAAGTAGAACGACCGAAATTTAATTTGACTGTAAAACGTAATCCAATAATGTTTATACAAAATATAATGGTAACGCTTCACTTAAAGCCTTTAAGTATAATGCACTATAAATGTATTGATAATGTGCATTGCAATGCATTACATCTTTTCATAAACTATTGCAACCAAAGAGAAAATGCATTATTATTTGAAGGGTTTGTTGTGTTTTAAGCATTACACTTTCTGAATAAATAGAGAAGTATTATAACTGTGGTTAGTTATTCATGAGACCATGCAAGGCATTATAAGTTGCATTTCTAGGCAAAACTAATGCATTAAAACTACTTTTATAGTGCATTATAAATTGTGCTCGAAACCCAGTTAATTTCCCTTATAATGTCTGAAAAATCTAATTATGCTTTTTTGTTATTTTAAAGCTGCTTTACTGGTGTTATATTGAAAACAGCAGCAATATTTAACATTAAGGAGAGTAAAAGATGAGTCTTCATTTTTGGGTGAGCTATGACTTTAATCTCTGCAGAAACAACAGGCGTAAAGGTTCATACACTTTATTTTGTTGCATTTTCCAATGGTTTACATGACTCTGTCGCAAAATACTGCCATATGAAATGAATATTAAATGGCCTACACTCTGTACGCACTTGTAAGCAATAAATTAATAGACCTGTATACAAATAATTTGGGCTCTCTATAGTTCATTGTACTCAACACAGCAGGGAATACGATTATAAACGTACACAAGCTACAACAAATTACACACAAAAACAAATATTCTGGACGTTATAGTTCGAAATAACACTTGAAATATTCTTTAGCGTGTGTCCTTTAGATTTGAAATGAACTGGTGAATTAAATGGCGACCAAAGTGTAGTAACGTGTTGATCAACTCCATATTTAACAAGTCTGGCCCTCTTGTTTTCTCCTCTCAGGGTTGGCTTGCGTTTCGCTCGTCCGTCTGAAAAACAAAAAAGAAAATAGCAATTACGCTTCAGAAGGACACAAACTCATAAAATGTACAGGAATCCCAATTCTTTAATAATTTCAACAAGGAGACAAGACATGACTTTGAAATCGAATAATAGCAAATACAATAGTGTTCAATTAAAAACTTGTGGAATCGTAACATTTAATGCGCAACCTTGCATCGGTGGAAATTGAAAGACAAAAAGGAAAGCATAGCAAGCATAACAATATGACCTTTCCAAGATTTCAAAAGGTTAAAAAGAGAATCCATTAGATGAAATTAACACGGTTTACAGGTGAAGCTTTTTCCACCGCTGTCAGTAGAAAATCACACAATACAAATATAAAAAAAGCACTTCTCCAGCGCAGCGGCATCCAAGTACAAACCGGCTTTTAGCTCATGGACTACAGGATATTACAGCTACACGAGCTACAAGTAAAGAAAAGCAAGCATTACAGGTAAGATTAGATTAGAAGTGCATATTAACACTGGAAAGTCCAGAGAAAGCCGTATCCTTCAAAAAGTGAACAGTTAATTTTAATTCCGGCTCTCGTCTCATATTTTACCATTACTTGATGGTGCCTGGAAAAAATGCCATTACATTATAATATATTATTACATAAGACCAATCCCAAGACGTTTTAAGAGGAACATTTTAATACAAAAAAAACCAAATAAAAATACACACAAAACAAAAACAGAAGATAAAAGCTTGACGTGTCCTTTTTATGTTTTTGTTGCTGTAGTTGTTTTTACAATTCGTATACAGGATGTTGGAAGACCATACCAAATGGGAGCATTCGAGAGCGTACGCCTCTCGTACCCTGTCCGCATTGAGCGGGCCTGAGACAATCGGGAAGTCAGCTCATGGCCTGCAAGGAAGTTCCCGCTGGCAGGTACAAACAAGGTATATGTCAGAGTTAGGAGACAACATTCTTCGGCTTTCTTTCCTTGTAATTCCTTATTTTCTGGTACCCATTTAGCAGTACTGTACCTGTTAATTTTTACAGTTAAAAATGGCAAGAAACAGCCAAAAGCCAGCTGTTACATTACTGCCAAAAGTCTCTATGTTACCACTACTGTAAAGCACTTCAGGGTGCTGTGAAACTTTAGAGAAAAACAAAAATTAAGCAACGTACATTACAAAAAAAATGTTTACAAATGGTGATTTAGAGACGCGTCGGCGTGAGCAACGCGCCAACATACCTGCACGTTTCCCGTTAATACGGCTTGTAACTGTTTTGATGGCCGCCTCGCCTCGGGGATTTGCCGTAGCCGCTCTGCTGATCTAGAGTTAGGAGCACAAAACACAAACAACGCAGACATCTACGGTTAAACGTGCTGGCACACGAGCGCTCGAGAAAGGCGGAAAACAGAAAACAGCCTTAGCAATTTCGGGTTTAGAGCCAATTTCGTGACACTTGCGAGATACTTACGTTAATCGTATTCAAACATTCTTTCAAAATACTGTATTGTGAAAATGTGGTGAGAGAGACAGATCTGTGGCGTGAATGAAAGTTTGAAAACTGTTTATTATTTTCTAAAAACGACCGCCTTCCGGCAGTCATTTCTTGCATGGCCTACAGATTTACATGTCCAATGGATTCAAAGGCACTTTGACAGATGTGTTTTGGAAGCTAAGACATCCCTTTCTATATTTAGCACCATAGTTATTATAATACATATGTACAGTATCGCTTTGTGCAAGCAAGCCTTCCCTGTAGGACAAAAAGCAACTGCAGCAGTGTTCTAGAGATTTCTCTCGAAGCGTAAGGCATGTATGATACAAGCATCAGATAATTTAGTGCACAACTGTCATAGTCCGGGTCGAGTACCGACAATCCACGATACAATATATCCTTAGTTTTTTCATCTGTGCGTTCACAAACAGTATTACATACTGCTGTAGTCACCATATCCGTAGTAGTTGTTGTAACCCGAGTAATCATAGCCCCCGTATCCACCATAGCCTTGATTGTTGTAGCCATAGTTCCCGTAATTTCCATAACCTTGATTCCAGTAATTTCCGTATCCCTGGTTCCAGTTCTGATTGGGACCTGCAACAGACGCCAAACGCACATCACCGTTAATAACATGTGCCATTAACCTAAGTGGACTGAGGTATCAAAACAAAAAAACAACAACATTTAATTCAGATTTTATGAACATAATTAAAATGCAATAAAATTTAAAGGGTTAGTTCACACAAACATGAAAAAATAAATTCTGTCATTAATTGCTCACCCTCATGTCGTTTCAAACCCGTAAGACCTTTGTTCATCTTCGGAACACAAATTAAGATATTTCTGATGGAATCTGAGAGCTGTCTGACCCTGCATAGACAGCAACACAACTGAAATGTTCCCAAGTCCAGAAACGTAGCAAGAGATCTGTAAAATAATCCATGTGACATCAGTGGTTCATCTGCAGTTATACAAAGCTACGAGAATACTTTTTGTGCGCAAAAGAAGAAAAAAAAAATACTTTATTCAACAATTCGTCTCCTCTGCATCACCCTGTAAACAGCGTATGCTGTTCTGTGTCAGCTGCCTGCGTCACGCCGGATCTGTTTCCTACGTTGTTGTGATTTGATCTGAACGGAAACAGCGTATCCATCCGTGTGACGCAGCTGACACAGAACAGCATACGCTGTTTACGTCCAGCGGATATTCTCCAAAATGGCGCTACAGGGTGATGCGGAGGAGACGAATACGATGAATAAAGTCGTTATTTTTTCTTTTGCGCACAAAAGGTATTCTCGTAGCTTCGTATAATTGCGGATGAACCACTGATGTCACATGGATTATTTTACAGATCTCTTGCTAGGTTTCTGGACTTGGGAACATTTCAGTTGTGTTGCTGTCTATGGGAGGGTCAGACAGCTCTCAGATTCCATCAGAAATATCTTAATTTGTGTTCCGAAGATGAACAAAGGTTTTACGGGTTTGGAACGACATGAGGGTGAGCAATTAATGACAGAATTTTCATTTTTGGGTGAACTAACCCTTTAAAGAAATTCCAAAGGTTTACAAAGCAATTCCCAGAAATATTAATAATGATCAAAATGCCAAGTACAGAATTCTTAATTGTATTTAATTAATTATTGTTCATTTTATGGATCACATTGGAAGAGCACTTCATGCACCAGTTTATTCAGTATATAACTATTTAAAAATAAGTTTTGATATTTCTATAAATTTATCCTGAAGTGGTGTACATTCTGTGGTGCTCAACAGTAAAGTTAACGGATGTGTTTATTGACCTCATTACTGTAATTAGTCTAGAAAAATATGGTTCAGATGATTAGAAGTATCTAATCACTTTAGAAAAAACATTTATCTATCACATCAGAGTAGAAGTAGTCCAAATTAATCATACAAGTGTTTTGTTCGCTAAATTTGGAATTTCTTTGAATTGCAATTCAGTAAATTATTTTTTCAAGTCAACATTCCAAATTCCAACATTCTGTTTTTGCTCCACTCTATCAAAGCGTTAATGTGGTGTTATTTCGTGTGCTGTATTTTCCTGCATGCCGCACCTCCTCTGCCCCTGGCTCTGCCGGCGTATCCTCCTCTTCCGCCCCACTGCTGCTGCTGCTGGTACTGCTCCTTTGACATGGCCACCTTGACCTCACACTGCAGACACAATGACAGGGTCCACATGACTATCAGAACGACAACAACATTCACCGTCAAAGCTGTCAGGAGCATTTCACCCACAAATAAACGTTGTGGGTCAATATAAAGCCTGACTACTGATTCTCAGTTCTCACATCACAGAAAAAAACATGCAAATAAAACGAAGTACCTTTTATTTAACTGCATTTCCACATGCTAATTTAGCAAACAAGTGATTTTTGGCAAAAAAAGATTGCGATATGTACCATTAAAGTGATATAAAGCTGTGGCCTAAGAAAGAGTTGTAGGAATTTAACTAAAACAAGGGGGAAATATCACTAAAACGTTTTTCCAGCATGTCATGTGTAGCTCTCCATAGGTTTTAATACATTTGTACAAAAAAGCTATTTCCTCACATTGTCTTCATGAGGTTTTATAAGTCTATAATACAAAGATCTTTGACAATATTTCACCAGAAACAGTTTTTGTTTTAAAATAATGAAGGTATATAACATTTATGATTTATGTCAGATGGCAGGATCATGCAGATTAGGATCATTTTAAGACCGTACCTTGCTTAAACCGATGTTGTGGTACTTCTTCTCCATTATTTTCTTTACTGGCTCCTCCTCTTTAAATGTTATAAAACAAAAACCTCGTCTTTTATTTGTTTTATTCTCCATTGGCAGCTCAATGGACTCCACCTGAGGAAAGTATAGAAATGTAAATCATGTGGTGTTTTGTCACATATATATATATATATATATATATATTACAAACGTCTATCAGCTTTACACTTTCTCTATACCTCTCCGTAGGCGTCAAAGTACTCTCTGATCTTCTCCTCTGGAGTATCTGGGGAAAGACCTCCTACAAATATCTTCTTCACAGGCTCTTTGGACTTCATGGCCTTCGCTTTCTTAGGGTCGATCGCTTTTCCATTCAGTTTGTGCTCCTTCTGTGAGATCACCTTTAACGAGGAACAGAGACGCATCGAGATTTGATTTAATCAGTCACAGCTGCCTCAAAACTCAAATGGCATAATTCTAACAGATTGATAAATACACACACACAAATATCTATCTGCCCAAATACCTTTTCCACACTCTCAGCCTCTTTAAACAGAACAAACCCAAATCCCCTGGACCGGCCTGTCAGAGGATCCAGCTTTAAGGTGCAGTCGACCACCTCTCCAAATTTAGAGAAGTAGTCTTTCAGGTCTTTCTTTGTTGTGTCCCAACTCAAGCCTCCAACGAACAATTTCCTAAAAACCAAAAAGTCTGATGTTACAGCAGATTGTGGGGGAAGACATTACAGTGATTTATATCGGCTGAAAACCCTTATAGGTCAAGTACTACATAACAAAAGACAAACGATAACAGGGTTTCTGCAAGGTTTATGAAGGAAAATTATAAGACCGCTTAAAGAAAATTTAGGGGAAAATATTAAAGGGAATACGCCAATATGTTCTCTCAATGTAAGTGTCTAACGAGAACACAATGAGCACAATTTACAACCAATCTCCATTACTTTTTAATTAATAATACCAAAACAAAAAGCTTAACTACTAGAATATGGAAAAATCTTTTACTGTCCTTCTAAGTATTTTTGTCAGTGAAAATGTCTAAATACAAGATGCTAAAGGATGTATAAGAAGTCTTTGTTTTCTGGGATATTTATCAAAACAAAGTGAATTTATAGTTTAAAAAAAGGACAAATACCTGCTATTAGGCTCAGAGAAAGCAACTTGGTTAAAAGCGAAAACAAGTTTTTATTCCCCGCTGACAGACAGCCTATGTTCTTGTTTAAAAAAAACCCCACTTACATCTTAAGTTTGCATTTGAAGTAAATATATCTTGTTTTAACAATATTTTGCAAAACGACAAAAATACTGACAAATATGTTAATTTTTGCATTACATGGAACATTTAATGCCACGATTTTATGACTTCGTGTTTTTGATACAATTTAAAACCTATTAGGCCTTCATGTGTAAATGAAAATTAAGACTTTAAGACCTACATTAAAGGGGTCATATGATGCGATTTCAATTGTTCCTTTCTCTTTGGAGTGTTACAAGCTCTTGGTGCATAAAGAAGATCTGTAAAGTTGCAAAGACTAAAGTCTCAAATCCAAAGAGATATTCTTTATAAAAGTTAAGAGTCAACCACGCCTACCTAAAACGGCTCGTTCCAACACACCCCCACATGTCTACGTCACTATGTGGGAAGATTTGCATAACGCCGCCCAAATGTTCACGCAACGAAAGGCGTAACTTATTCTCGCTGTAGTATTGTTGTTGCCACCGCCGCCATGTCGCGAAGATGCTGTGTGTTTCGTTGTGAAAGCGAAACTACTTTGTTTGGTCTTCCAAAAATGGACACGACTAGAAATCAGTGGTTAAGTTGTATTTACAACACTGTTCCAGAACACTTCAACCCAAATATTCAGATGTGTGCAGCACATTTTATGGAGGATGAGGACTGTTTCCTGAACCAGTAGCCTAATGCATCTGTAGCACAAAGGCTGTTTCTATAAAGTTGGGCAACTATAAAGTTCCAACTTTGCAAGGACAGTCTGGCAGTTCTGACTCAAAGACTGTAAGTACATTTTTTATATTTAAAGGATTAGCCACTCACGATTCAAACGCAAGTTTTGAGCAGTGTAGAGTAGGGCTTGTTGTTTGTCATTTCTCCGATCACAAATGCAGACAGGGATTTGTTTACGCGGCGAGATGCAACGCAACGCTTAAAAAGACAGTATAAGTCATTATAATCAGTAATTATGTTCCCACTGGAATGACACGTTTATAATGGGTTTTAATGTTTTTGTCTCGTCGCTCCGGCCTGACAGGGCATCATCACAGTATGGTGAGGGGCGTAACATTTCCGTCACACGCTTGAGGTATTCGGCCAATCACAACGCACTGGATAGCTGGCCAATCACAGCACACCTCGCTTTTCAGACCGATGAGCTTTGTAAAAGTCGACGCGTTTCAGAAAGGCGGGGCATAGAGGAGAAACAATAATGTACAGTATGTGGAAAATAATGTGTTTTTTGAACCTTAAACCGCATAAACACATTTCATTACACCAAATACACAAAATAATGTTATTTTTAGCAACGTCATATGACCCCTTTAAAGCCTGGGTTAGAATCCTTTAAGCCTTACTTTCATTTGAAAGGTTGACATTTCACACGACGTTTAGTCATTGATTTATGATAAAACTACGCAACAACACGCTATGAACAAACACCAATGTGAGCTATTAAACACATTAAGAGTTTCTCGTTGGAAAAAGACAGTTGACATTTGACAAACTTGCATTTGTGTGTTTGGAAACCGCTGCAGCCTCATGAATATGCGCACACGACTAATGAATATTCACAATGTCTTCCACAGCGCGACTGATATATTGACGTTATTAACAGTTTGGCCCTTAATTATGTGCTCCATAATGATAAACAGATACTAAAACAAGTCGATTGTTTTTCTTATTCGAGAGAAACCCCTTATACTAAGTCGGATAGCCTCTGAAGACTGGGGAGAATGACCTAACTAATCGACTAGTATATTGTAAACCGTGTATATTATTGTTTATTTGTAGTCAATCAGCCGAGACTCACCCCTCATCTTCCTCGTTTTTACTGGCGTCTATCTTCGAGCCCTCGGCCTCTCCCTGGCCTCCTTCATCGGCCCCCAGGACCTCCTCTTCTCCATCACTCTCCTCCATCTTCATCAGCGGCGCTTCGCCCAGGATCTGCTCCTCCGACATCGTTGATCAGTTCTCGGCGAAAACGCGGGCTATTGCAGTTGTTTTTCCTGAGGAGAACGTCGTGGGTTAAAACGCGACTGAACTGGCGGTATGTCGTGTTAAATTAGGCTCGGAATCGCGTTTGTTTTAGTCTGCTTTCAGGAGGTCGATGGCAACGGCGTCCATTCACAAAATGGCGGCGTAGCGGAAGTCGAACGTAATGACGTCACAAAGCGACGCCACGTTAACGCTCATTGGTTGCACTTCTGTACATTGAGCAAATACGTTTATAAAAATTATATCACGGGTGTAGCCACCTATAACACACTATAAAACATGAATGAGAAAATGAAAGAAACACAGCACAACAATGTCATTCCTTCGCAATTTTTAATCCCTTTATCCAAAAACCTTCAGGAAAAGAACTAAAATACAAAATAAAGGACATTTTTTTTCTATTCAAGACTTAAGAACACATCAGCACAAAACCTACAGGTTCAATCTGAACAAAGCACGGAATAAGACAAGCTTGGAAACAAAACGCCTCGCTATTTACAAGGTTAGACACTGAATCCGTCCCCACAGGACTGAATAACGTTTTTTTTTTTGTTTGTTTTAATAGTTGTTTAAGGACAGGAATCCACAAGCTGCCTCCGAGGAGCAATGTCGAAGTCAGCCTGCCGACCTACAAGAGAAGATACGCAAGATGAACCACTCGATTTGGACAGGTTAAAGAAAAAGAAAAAACAGCACGTCCATGTTTCAGTGTTTAACTTCTTGAGCTGTCGATTTTAAACTAGGAAAACCATCATTAACGATTAAAGATCATATGCTCGACGTCTTAGATTGACAAAACGGCTCGTAAGCCAGCAAAAGCCTCAGCGACCAATCGAGGAGCGAGCCAAACGTCTTCCCCTTTAAACCGAAAATTGTCATTTGCATTTAGCCAATAATACGGGAGTAGGTTTCATCTGTCTAACACAGATTTGTCAGCTTTCAATGGCTTGGCAAACCCACTTTACATATGATCTTTAAAGGCTACGCTTTAGGAAAAGCCTTGAGGTGAACCCATTTGAAGTTCTCTATGGCCTCTAAAGAAAAAGCAAGCATTATGAGAGAGTTTATGCAATTAATGACTGAAACCAAAGAATAAATCACTGAAGCTCCACAACTGAAACACAAGAGCACTACAATTGAACAAGAGAATACAACAATGAAGCGGTTATGAATCACTTTTAGGTTACGTTAACAAAGTCCTGGAAAAAACACATTTGGATCTGTTAACAAAAACCAACAACTTAAGGAAAATGGGGGAATCTCCTTTTGTCTTTTTGTTTGTTTTACGCTGGTACAGGAAGTTTGAAGAGACCATACCACAGGACAGCGCTTTCTCGTGCATGCCGTGCTCTCTGCCCGCTATGTGCGACGCCCAGAGAATGTCGCGGTCAGGTGACACACGGCCTGCAATGAAGTCCCCGCTGGCAGGTACAAACAAGGTACAATAATCAGAATTAGGGAAAGAAAGGAGAAATCAGGAGAGGCGCCCTTACTCTGTACCCCTTAGCTGTACTTTACCTGTTAGCATTGCTATCAAGTCTCTAAGTTATTCCATTACGATCACCTGTTAAAGCAGGAGGAGGAAAAGGAAAACCTACAGAAAAACACTTACGTTTTTCTGGCATGCTAAAAAGGCAAAATGGCTACACAAACATTAATTATTAAAGATCTATAGACATGTGTTGTTCAACTCTGGCGCATTGATATGCGTAGTCATATAGTGTCTATTGATCTTTAACATTGAGCTCGGGTCCAGAACGCAGCAAAGATGTGACCTTACCATGAACATGAGCGTGTTTAGCCGCTTTATCAATACGGCTGGTAGCTGTTCTGATGGGTTCCGCTTTCCCGCGAGGCCTTGCCATAACTGCTCTGCTGACCTACAGAGATTACAAACATATAAAGCAATTTGTACAGTGTCTTTTTTGTTGTTGTTGCACTTTTTGAGAATGTTTGCTGCTCTTTGCTTTCCTACAAAACCACTGTACCTGTACTGTAATGCACCTGAGCAAATGGCAGAAATTATCCCTAAATATAGTGATAAGAGACCTGCCGCGTAGCAGTATTACAACGTTCGTGTAAAGCAATTAATACCTAAATATCACTAAATGTGGATAAAACCTACACATAACTGTAGGTTTGGTTGGGAACAACTTTATGTACTTACAAAGCACTGAAACACTTTTGTAAACTTTTTATTTGATTTTTCAATTTGTATTCGGAGCAGTTTCATCATTTTCATTGAGATGGTGTACATACATATATATATATATATATATATATATATATATATATATATAGAGATTATATTCTATATGTATATCTTAGAGGTGTTGCCACGGTTCGTCTGGATTTAGTCTGTCTCAGTTTGTTCTGTTTCTTCATGTCATTCCAGTGATACACCCCAAAACAGCTCTTATATATATATGAAGAGTTCATTTGCAAAAACCGATAACTCCATTTTTTTTTTCTTCCAGAAATCACGTTTTTTATTGCGCATTCCAAGTAATATCAATCAAACTGCAGTTGGGTTGTTTTGATTAAGTAATAATAACTTAAATACAGGTAATCTACAAAATTAAAGTTCATTGAAAGTATGTTTTATTTTACATATTAAAAGTTTGTTTTATAGCAAAAGCAGATAACTCCACATCTCATGTTTTAGATGTTTGCAAGCTTCCGTGAAAACGTTTCAGCTTTTATTTTCCTTTTTCGCCTGAAAATATCACAGGTTCATCAAGTTTGTCGAAATGATCCTCGATCACTTTTAGTCAGCTTTGACGAAACTCCTCTCAGCTAGCACGTCTTTTCAAAGTGAAAGTAGCCTTGTCACCTGACCTGAATACAGCGCGCTGATTCGTTAAAATGGACTTATCAGCTTCTGTTCAAAAACAACAAGGGCGCTTGTCGGCTTCTGCAGTGAAACGTGAACTCACGACGCCTTGAAAGTGGACAAAATCGGCTTTTTGACAAAACGTGTTTAGGGTTCAGATCGCGCTATTTGTGGAGAATAATGCACGGCAATCAGCTCTCTTTTTTTTTTTTTTTTTTTAA
>NW_015547666.1:788017-793772 GCF_001515605.1 Sinocyclocheilus anshuiensis | reverse complement strand
CGGCAATCACTCTTTTTTTTTTTTTTTTTTAAGTGGCGTTTATCGGTTTTTGCAAATTAACTCTTCATATATAAAGTGATATTAAAATGAATACACTATTCAAACGGTTTAATAATACTTAATAGTACTTAAATAATTAACATTTTGTTACAACTGTATCCTTATACTGGTTGAATAAATTATTCTTCTAAATACCTGTGTGCTTAATTGTACTGACTTCAACTTGGTATAAAAAATAAAAAAAATGGTGCAATTTTGCCAAATTATGCTCCAATGTAAATTTTTGCCTAAACTGAATGGATTTTTATAACTAATGGCTTCCTAAAGGGTGGAAAAAAACAATACATCATGAATATCAAGGCTTGGGTCTCTGAAGGTTAAATGTTCAATAAGAAACTGTGTAAAATTACCACTGTAATCATCATAGCCTTGTCCATAGCCATAATTCGGATAGTTGTATCCCGAATAGTCATAGCCAGAATAGCCGTTATAGCCCTGGTTGTATCCGTCGCCGTAGCCTCCATAGTTCTGGCCGTAGTAGCTGTTGTATCCTTGATTATAGCCCTGGCCCTGTCCTGTTCACAGAGTCAGAGGAGCACTTTCAGTCCAGAACCACTGGAATAAAAGACAGCAGCAATCTCTAGATTTGCAAACCTCTTCCACGGCCCCTGAAGCCGCCTCCTCGTCCTCCTCCAAAGCCCCGGTCCGCTCTGCCCTGCTGCTGTCTGTAAACTTCTTTAGGCTGGGCAACTTTGACTTCACACTGGCAACAAAGATTAACAGCATTACTCACATGTAGGCTTGGGCAAAGTATTGCTTTACTCACCGTAATAAAGAGTGACAGCATAAAACCATCTTTTTAACACAGCCATCAAATCGTAACGCGATTTAAAAAAAGAAAAAAAGCAACCTTACTGACCCCAAATGGTCGTGTAAATATAAGACAATACTAAGATGGATGATTTGCCTACTATGATCCGTTTTATTAATACAGATCGAGGTACGCGTGTCTGTCAAACATAATATCACGATAACATCCAACATACCTTCCCTGATCCGATTTGATGGTATCTGTTCTCCAGCAGCTGCTGAACGGGATCCTCTAAAACGTACGTCACGAAGCAGAATCCCCGCCTTTCGCTTGTTTTGGTGTCCATGGGCAGCTCAATGTTTTCAATCTTTTCAGAGAAAAATACACAGGTTAGTTTAGACGCACCGGTGTGGTGATACTTCCAAACAATTAGACCTTAATTTGAGATACTCACTTCCCCATAAGCTCCAAAGTACTCCCGGATCTGCTCCTCAGACGTGTCTGGACTCAGACCGCCGACGAACACCTTCTTGGGCGGCTCCTTGCCCTTCATGGCTTTGGCTCTCTTGGGATCGATCAGTTTCCCATCCAGCTTGTGCTCCTTCAGCTCTAGCACCTAAACACATCAAGAGCCTGCTATGAATGCTGCCTCAAGGATGTTATCACTAAGCGTAAAGACTGAGGGGAACACTTACCCTATCGACGCTCTCAGCGTCTCTGAAGAGAACGAAGCCGAAGCCCCTGGAGCGGCCCGTCATGGGGTCTGTTTTGATGGTGCAGTCAAGGACCTCTCCAAACTTGGACAGGTAGTCAGTAAGGTCTTTCTTGCTGGTGTCCCAACTGAGTCCACCGATGAACATTTTCCTACACAAAAATAAACAGCATTCAAATCACACCACTGAATAATTGATGCACTAACACGCAACTGCTGGTATTATACACACATTTGCTGGTGATGCATGTAAGAAATGCAACAGAATAAACTATGAAGTATTGTTTTTGGTAATTAAACCTCATTGGTAGCTTTTTTTCAATGCCCAAACTAAACGCTGATATGCTGGTACGCAAACGGATTAACTAACGTTACTAGGTTTCGAGCATCTTGAGCTCGATGTTATGCAGTTTAATATTGTGCATATTAATAATATAAGCGTTCCACACATGGAAGTGAATGATCGACAAGAAGATTGTTTCTACATGTTAAGCTGCTGTTGTTGTGTCGCGCGGGCCTCGCTCCGGACTCACCCGTCGTCCTGCAGGTTTTTACTCGCGTTTATCTTGGAGCCTTCTGGAAACTCGTCGGTGCTGAAGTCACCTTGCTCTTCGGCCTGCATTTTGGAGTGTGTGTAGTTTGGTCCGACGCCTGCTACGTAACTGATTGTATTGCTGTGGATTTAAAAGGTCAAAGACTTCAACACGAATAAAGTGCCGCGTTGATTAAAATGGCGGACGGAGATCAGTGACGAAATCCGTCTGCACGAGGAAGGGGAGGATGGGCGGGGCTTACGCTAATATTTCCGAAGAAAAAAACACACGTTGTTATAATAAAAGAGACATCTAATCACAATGTGTTTTTTGTTGTTTTTTTTGTTTGTTTTTTTGCAATGACCCAGTTATCCTTACCCTGGAGCGGCCCGTCATGGGGTCTGTTTTGATGGTGCAGTCAAGGACCTCTCCAAACTTGGACAGGTAGTCCGTAAGGTCTTTCTTGCTGGTGTCCCAACTGAGTCCACCGATGAACATTTTCCTACACAAAAATAAACAGCATTCAAATCACACCACTGAATAATTGATGCACTAACACGCAACTGCTGGTATTATACACACATTTGCTGGTGATGCATGTAAGAAATGCAACAGAATAAACTATGAAGTATTGTTTTTGGTAATTAAACCTCATTGGTAGCTTTTTTTCAATGCCCAAACTAAACGCTGATATGCTGGTACGCAAACGGATTAACTAACGTTACTAGGTTTCGAGCATCTTGAGCTCGATGTTATGCAGTTTAATATTGTGCATATTAATAATATAAGCGTTCCACACATGGAAGTGAATGATCGACAAGAAGATTGTTTCTACATGTTAAGCTGCTGTTGTTGTGTCGCGCGGGCCTCGCTCCGGACTCACCCGTCGTCCTGCAGGTTTTTACTCGCGTTTATCTTGGAGCCTTCTGGAAACTCGTCGGTGCTGAAGTCACCTTGCTCTTCGGCCTGCATTTTGGAGTGTGTGTAGTTTGGTCCGACGCCTGCTACGTAACTGATTGTATTGCTGTGGATTTAAAAGGTCAAAGACTTCAACACGAATAAAGTGCCGCGTTGATTAAAATGGCGGACGGAGATCAGTGACGAAATCCGTCTTACCCCTAAACCTACCCCTCACAGGAAACTGCTGGCAATTTTTGAATTTAATAAAACACCGTTTTGTATGTTTTTTAAGCCGTTTGTTTTACGGGGACACAGGAAGTGTCCTCATAAACCATGTTTACGTTGTAGTACCCATGTCATTATACACATTTGTGTCCTCATAAACCATATATACCTGTACACACACTCACACACACACACACTCACACAACTACCAAATAAGTACACGAATTCATGAATTTCAAACAATGGGTATTTTATTTATATGCAGCCTTTACTTATCACATTCACTTTAATTGTACATTTATTATTATTTGGATAAAAGCGTCTGCTAAATGTCTAAATGTGAATGTACTTCCTTACTCAACAGCCTTTCCCAACCGTGTTGCCAGATTTAAAAAAAATGCGGCTACACGCCTATTAAATTACTAAATAAATAATTGTATGCACAAAACATTTTTACCACCTCAAAAAGTGTGTAGAACTTCAATCTAATATTTTATAAACTTATTATCACCTTCTGATGCCTATTACAAGTATATTAAATATAACTGTAAAGCTGTTGTATATGATAACGTATCATACAAAATGTACATACATATTTTAAAAAATAGCAAATAGATAAATGAAGTGTGCCAATGTAAAGTTAGCATTAATTACACTGATAACAGAGGGCGGGGACTTCTGTGCGACCCGCAGCCGCTCCATGTGTTAGCTCAGCACTAGCCTGCATGCTGTTGTTGATTCGTTTGTCAAAAGCTGAGCTTCTCATCTGATATAATCAAACCAAACACAGGACTTTAACAAACATATAAATCGTTCGCCATTGATAGAAATGGCAGCGATTGCAGTCCCAGTAAATACCAGAGTCTTTCTTCTGGACATTGAAGGAACCACGACGCCCATCACGTTTGTCAAGGTAAGAGCTCACAGAGATAATAGAGCATAGAAATGAATTCATTATGTGCGAGGAGAACCAGTCCGATGGTTTATTGTGTGCAGGACATCTTATTTCCCTACATCAGAGAGAATCTGGAGGAATATCTGTCTGCTCACTGGGAAGAGGATGAATGCAAACAAGACGTTCATCTGCTCAAGAAACAGGTCAACACCTTTCAAAACACACCGTTTATGCGCTTTGGCCAACTTATTTTCACATGTAAATAGGTAGTCACTGTTTTTAAACGTTATTTTCATTTGTACCACAAAAGGGGTGTACCTTTTTGTTATTATTCGCTTTACATTAAGGGAAGTATTATACAAACGCTTCAAATCCTTTTAGTCCTTCTCAAGATATATTGACAAACGCTTTAATCTGTGGTGGTAAAACATGGTTAAACAATGTTATTCTTGGAAAAACAAAATGCATGTAAATCAGTGGTGTTATGAAATGAGGAAGCAACGTTTTTTTTTTTTAATCAAATGTAAATTAATGTCCCGGTCACATTGTCTTGGTTAAAGGCACAATATGTAATTTTCGCCGCTAGAGGGCGCGTATTCAAAACAAACAAAGAAGCAAAGGCATAGTTTGATGATGCCTGACTGAGTGTGGAATCATGGGAGTTGTGGTCTTCATCCCCACAGCCGATGCAATCCGACGGGACTCGGGCAGAAATCATGTTCATGGATGAGCTAATGATTTATTAACGTAGTAGAATGAAGCAGGGTGAGGCTGAAAGCCGCCGAAGCGGAACGAGGCGCTGAACGAGCGTGACACACGGCTGGAAATCAGCGGAGCTTTTATTATGCCACAGTCGACCGCTTCCGCTGCTTCCGGTCGTGCGTATGTGGGGTAAAGCAGCGGAGCTTTTATTATGCCGCAGTCGAGCGCTTCCGCTGCTTCCGGTCGTGCGTATGTGGGGTAAAGCAGCGGAGCTTTTATTATGCCACAGTCGAGCGCTTCCGCTGCTTCCGGTCGTGCGTATGTGGGGTAAAGCAGCGGAGCTTTTATTATGCCACAGTCGAGTGCATTGCCTCCTCTCACTTGACTTTCCCCCATTAATTCTCAGTTACCCCCCACTAAAGTCACGGCACATTGTTTTGGGGGTTCTCTTAAAACTCAGTGGGCTCAGGGGAGGCAAGAGAGACGCGGACTTCTGCTGTAACTTTACCTGCCTACGTTTCTTTAGAAAAGCAAGCGATTTATACAGTTTTAATGTTATATTTTGTAATATGGGTGTATGGGTACCCCGTGTGTGTTTCAGGCTGAAGAAGACTTGCGGCAGAATAAAGCGTGTCCCGTTCATGCTGTGGACCAGACGGTTCACACAGATGAGGAGAAGGCCATCCGGGAGGTGGTGGATAGCGTGCTGTGGCAGATGGCTGCGGACAGAAAGAGCACTGCGCTGAAACAGCTGCAGGGCCACATGTGGAGAGCCGCGTATGTGACGGGGAAAATCAAAGGCGAGTAAGTAACCTCATCTTTACCAGCACAAACAGCCCATGTGTGTTTGAGCAGGACTGCTGACCTAGATGGTAAATAGTCTTCTTGTTTATTAATACATTTACATTTAGTCATTTAGAAGACGCTTTTATCCAAAGCGACTTACAAATGAGGACAATGGAAGCAATCAAAACCAA
>NW_015547666.1:783048-787782 GCF_001515605.1 Sinocyclocheilus anshuiensis | reverse complement strand
GGGAGCAATTAAATTACACGCGCTCCTTCTTTGCCGAGGGCAATTATTATAATTACCAGAAAGTGCAATCAAAAATACAAACGCAAACAAAAATATAACGTAGAAATAGGCAGAAAACGAAATATTCCTTCCTAGCAGAAAGTAATAATTCAAACAGCAGATCTATAAACAAGTATTACGCAAAACACTCACGTGCAGCCTACAGCCTAACTACAACATTTACTGTATGTAGTTATTCTGTGTCTCTCAGAAATTTGTTCAACTCGATTATATACATTTGGTATCCGTGGTGATTGTATAACCTGTCACTAACTCTTACTCTCATAGTAGAGTAATCTGTCAGTTATGTCTTTGATTGTAAAAAACTATTTTCTGTATTTAAATGAAAAAAATCATGTGATTTTACAATTTCCTACGTCTTATCCTGCATACAACACAGACAAAATGCAATACAAAATACACTGCTGTTCAAAAGTTTTTTTATTAATACTTAATAATAAAATAAATAATATTTAATAATAATAAAAACTTTTTGCTGTTCAAAAGTTTTTTTATTAATACTTTTATTGAGAATATTGATTTCAAATTTCTAGCAGAACAAACAGAAGAAATATATCCATATACGGTATACACAATAGAGAGGAAAAATAAAGATGCATAAAATAATAAAAATGAAAGAAATGAACAGATAGGTTTACAGGGGAAGAATAATACATTTTAATAATTTATTTAATCAAGGACACCTTCAATTGATCAAAAGTGACCGATAAGACTTTTAAAACAGAGCATATACAAAATCATGTTCTAAACGATTTCCATTTCAAATAAATGCTGTTATTTTGAATGTTCTATTCATCGTAGAATCCTGAAAAAATGTTTCCATAAAAATATTGGGCAGCACAACTGTTTTCAACATTGATAATAAATCAGCATATTAGAGTGATTTCTGAAGATCATGTGACACTGAACACTGCAGTAATGATGCTGAAAATACAGCTGCGCATCACAGCAATAAATGATATTTTTTAACATATATTCACATAGAAAAGTTATTTTTAATTGTAATAATATTTCACAATACTTGTGTTTTTCTGCTGTATTTTAATCAAATAAATGCAGTCTTGGTGAGCAGAAGAGACTTTCAAACATTCAACCATCAAAAATGTAATAAATCTTACTGACCCCAAACTTGTAATGATAGTGTATATTTATATCCCATGCTCTGTAGGCTCATTATATTCCTGTTGTCACTAGATGCAGTACCAGAGAGTTATGTTATAGTGTTGCTGTGGTTTTGTCGCAGGGTGTACCCGGATGTGGTTCCAGCCGTCAGACGGTGGAGGCGTGGAGGTCTGAAGGTCTTCATCTACTCCTCAGGAAGTGTGGAGGCGCAGAAGCTGCTCTTTGGCTACTCTGTCGAAGGAGATCTCTTAGATGTAAGCTTGATCAGTAATTATAAGCACTATCAGATGGCATTCGCTGTCTGAACAGCACGATGTAGTTTCTTGTGCTCGCATGAGATTCAGATCTCTAGTCTCTATAGTCTGGATGTGCATCGCCAAACCCACTGGACTTATTAATGTGATTAATCATGTAAGGAGTCGTGTCCTGTAGGCTAGTCATTATTGGCACTATTCAGATGCTGTGTCACTCTGAAGTGGTTTATTTTGCACTGATGTCCAGCTGATTGTACATTATTGCTGCTCCTACAGTGGCTTTTATGATTATCAGTCTACTTATTGATTAGTTTCCTTTTTTTTAATAAGATGCCAGCAGTAATGTTATTTTTTTAGTGGTGTTAGACTATTGTAGTATTTATTAATATTTTCAATTATCTTTTGTATTTTTAGTTTTAATTTTAGGTAAAATTCCAGTTTTCTTGTGGGTTGCATTGTTATTTATTTAATTAAAATGGTAAAAAAAAAAAAGTAAAATATTTGAAATACTAATATTTTGAATTAACTCTTAGTTCTATATCAGTTTTCATTTTAGAAAAGTTATTATTATTATTATTTGTCTTTAGCGGTAATGTATTTTTATTGTAGTTTTAGCAATTTTAGTACTTCAACTTATTCATTTCAGTTATTTACCAAGGCTAAGTTTGTTTTTCCATCTAATATTTCTCTCTCTCTCTCTCTATATATATATAAAGGTGACAACACTGGTGTGTTCTTTTTCTCATTAGTTTTATTTTATTTATTTATTTTTAATTTATATTTTATATTTTTATTGTTATTTTTCTATATTAAATAACACTTATTATATTTCAGTTTGTTGCTAATGCTAAGGCAGTATTTCTAATGTTCTTTTTTTGCATTTAATATTTATATTTTATTTCAGTTTTATTTGAATTGATGTAAATGTTTTTTTTTAAATAGTGTTAATTTTTGTAATCACTGGCCAGCAGTAACCACCAAAATTTTTTCTTTTCTTTTTTTACCAAGAAAGTCGGCAATCCGTAATGAAGGTTCACCAGGAAATAAAAAATAAAAATAGCTTTAGATATGGTATTTCAGTAAAGGTCAAAATAAGTAATGCATAGTGATCTAGAAAGGATTATAAATGACAATCACATTTATGCCTTTATTATTAAAGCCAAGAAACGGTGATCCCTCCGCAGGGAATACTAGAAATAAAAGTGTTTGCTTGATACAGATTCACAAGCTTAAATGAGTTGATGTAGATTTGCAAGTTTAGAATTTTTACATTTATTTTCTCAGCTGTTTGATGGTCACTTCGACACTAACATTGGTGCCAAAGTAGAAAGTAAGAGCTATGAGAACATCGCGGAGAGGATTGGATGCCAACCGGAGGAAATCATGTTCTTAACCGACGTCACACGAGGTGCGTGCATGCTTTTCATTTTCATTACACGCTTGTGCCACAATCACATGAGGGTTCAGTGTTAATTCAGTGTCATTAAATCTCCCTTACAGAGGCAAAGGCAGCAGAGGATGCTGGGGTGAACGTGATCATGGTAGTTAGACCTGGCAACACGGAGTTAACCGAAGAGGAGAGGAGCCATTATAGAGTCCTCCCATCTTTCAACCAGTTAGAGCTGAGCGGGAACGTTTGACAGCACAGAACAGCATCGGATCATGTGAAAACCAGCGGTTACTATGTGTTGTTATTCCACTGGACTGAAACGCCAAGCCTCCCAGGTGCTTGTTTTTTACACTGAAACCCATCTGTGAATTATCATACACTCACATTCTCTTTGAATGTTTTATATGCGGTGTTAATGTGTAGCATATGACATATTCATGTCTTTATCCCCCACATGTGCAGTGATATAAAATATGATAACCTGCCAACTAGACACAGGTTTAGTGTGATTGTACCTCATGTCTTATAAACCTCAGTCTTAAATGTTGTTGTAAAATTTTATTCCAAACGGACACATCGAACAAATCACATTTGCAACATTTAGATACACCAGCACCCGAGAACAGATGTCTGTTTTAGTAACAAAATACAGGATCATGACCAATGTCAGAGATGTTTTACAATACTTAACATCAAGTATAAAAAGCTGCATAAGCTTCTTTTAAGATTATGCAGGACCGGTTTAAAATGTAATGCGGTTACATGAATACAAACCATCTGTGATTCAATATCGAAGGTATAGTTCACCAAAAAATAAAAATGGTAATTTACTCACCCTCAGTTTGTTACAGACCTGTATGTTCTGTTGAACACAAAAGAGGATATTTTGAAGAATATTGGTGAGCAAACAGTTGACGGTAGCCATTGACTTCTATTGTATTTTTTTTTTTCGTTCTATGGCTACCAGCAACTGTTTGCTTACCAACATTCTTCAAAATATCTTTATTTATGTTCAAAAAAAGAAAGAAACTACAGGTTTGGAACAACTTGAGGGTGAGCAAATGATGACCAAATTTTTATTTTTGGGTGAACTGTCCCTTTAAATGAAGTTTCCAAATCTGTACGCCGTGTAAAGATTCTTCGGAAGCTCTTAGATCTTCCACAGAAAAAATAACAGCGTACGGATTTGAAGTGACGACAACAGAATATAAACAGAATGTTTCTTAACAGATTATCTTGCCAAAAACTGTTCCTGTATTCAGATGTTCTCCTTGGAAGTGTCCTTGTTGCTTCGCTCATCTGACACACAAACATGGAACACGTCACAGTAAATCCTTGTGCATTTCGTGAATTTGTTGCTTTTGCGAAAGCCTATCTACACATTCAAAAGACGTACTCGTCCGGAGGCCTTTCTAGAGAGATTACATTCAGCTGACATGCAGGACTGATCACTGGCGAACACTGGAAGAGACTAGAGCTGGTCAGACTGGTACTCGGAGACCTCTGAGAAGCTTTCGGAGAGGCTGAGTGGAGGCTCCTGCTCGTCGCTGCAGACGATCTCGAAGTGGTAGTGGCGAAACTCAATGGCGAATGTGGCCAGGTACGTCAGGAAGAACATGACCAGCGCCCACTGAGCGCGGGCCGCATGCATGTGCAGCCGCTGAGCCATCAGAGTGAAGTCTGAGGTCTGCCGTCAAGGCTGGAATATGGGAAAATGTGTAGAAGAAGAAGTAGGGGGTTAAACTCAACTGTGCTATTTTGGGACACCATGAATATGAAATAAAATGCACTTTTAAAGGGATAGTTGCATTACCGCCACCTATCTCTCAAATGGACCATTGTCACTCCTAATTGAGATTGTAGATAGAGTGTCAATGGTTCATTTGAGAGATAGGTGGCGGTAATGCA
>NW_015547666.1:771224-782848 GCF_001515605.1 Sinocyclocheilus anshuiensis | reverse complement strand
ATCAGAGGTAAAAAACGATATAAATACTGTTCAGTTTCTTGCACAGACCGATCGTTTCGTGTCTTTACAGATCAATGTATCGTCACGAGCCGCAGGGTTTAATTTGGTTTTGTTTGTGTATGTTTTTTTTGACTCTCAAAGCCGTGATTCCCATCCACTGCCATTATAGGACTGACAGACTGCAACGGTTTGAGTTAAAAATCTTCGTTTGTGTTCTACTGAAGAAACAAAGTCACCTACATCTTGGATGCCCTGGGGGTAAGCAGATAAACATCACGTTTTCATTTTTGGGTGAACTATCCCTTTAACATACTATCTCTGTATTTAAAAATGTTTTTAGTTACCTCTTGTAGTACACTTGAACCCATCTTTCATACACTCAAGTGTACTACAAGCGGTGACTAAATACATTTTTGAAATACGGAGATAGTATGTTAAAAGCACATTTTAGTTCATTTTCATGGTGTCCCAAAATAGCACAGTTGAGTACACTTAGATGTAATTAAGAAGTACTAAAGTATAATTTTTAGTATGTTAAGTACAAAATTAGTGTGTGTGAAAATAGAGCACTTTAAGTACATTATGGAAGTGTACTTTTTTATTTTTATTTTTTACCTGGGATACTGTATATTCACAATAATCTGGTGATCGAGCAACATTGACAGCAACAATAACTTAAACCTGCCTAAGGTGGTTAGCTTTTCTGTTTTGATGGATAAGATGATAGTGTACCAACTAAACCAGCTTAAGCAGGGTGAAATCTGATTCATTTCTGTGAATCGGGTCAGATTGTCTGATTCAGCGATTCTTTTCTGTCATCACTTAGAAATGTTCACGGATATCTTTGTATGGAAGCTTGTTTTTGCCTCTGAATAAAAATAAAAAAGGTAATTGCAATGTTTTATTTCACAATTCTCACTTATTTTGTTCTAGGAATTTTGTGGTGTAATCACGCAATTGTGAGTTATAAAGTCAGAATAACATGATATAAATATGCAGTTCTAAGAAAAACTGAATTTAAATAAAAAGTTTCAATTGACTTTTTTTACTTAGTGTCAGAAATGGGCTTCCTAGCTTAGTGAGAAACAAGTACACTTAAGCTTTTTTTATTATGGAAATAATATACTTTCAAAAGAATATACTGTTCAGTGCAAACTGAACGTAATGTTTTCGGACACTTAATTACATGTTGCTGTTAAATGAAAATGTATTGTAGTTTAAATTCATATTAAATGCACTCTAAAAAATGCTGGGTTAAATACAACCCAGTGCTGGGTAAAATAGGGGCAAACCCAGCAATTGGGCTGTTTTGACCCAGCGGTTGGGTTAAATGTTTAACCCATCCTTCTGGGTAAGTAACCCAACTGCTGGGTCAAAACAACCCAATTGCTGGGTTTGTCCCTATTTTACCCAGCACTGGGTTGTATTTAACCCAGCATTTTTTAGAGTGTGAAATTAGCTTTGCTTTTTGACCCACTTAAGTAGGACTTAAGTACATCTTTATATGTAATTTCATAATTACTTCTATGGTCTTTAAAATAGTATAAATGTTCAAGTGAACTGCTGAATGTACTGACAAGCATTTATGGAAAACTAAAATATTTTAATATAATTTTTTTTAAACTTGCATGTCTAAATATTTAAATATATTTGTAATATATATTTGCTACACATTTGTAGTGATCATGTTGCAATTTAGTACCTTTAAAATATATTAACTTTTAACGTAATATTGAATAACACTACATTTAAAATTATAATCAAGTGCTTTTTACATGCGCTTTAGTATGTTAGTCAGCACTTAAAATTAAAGTATGACCAAATATTAAAATAATTGCTTTAAAGTAAAATGTTTAATTTCACATTATTACAAAGTGCACTTTTTAAAAGTGTGTTATGAAACGTAGGTTACACTTGATTTTGTTACTTACAATAGCATTAGGGTTTGAATTCGGGTTTAGTGTGGGGTTAGTTGCATGCAATACACGTACATGCAAGAACCGTTTTTACAAAAATAAAAGTACACTTATTTTTTGCAAGGGGTGTGTATATAAAATGGAAATAATTTTTTTCATGCTGCTTTGTTCAAATGGTGAAATACCTTTTTCTAAATTTTGAATGTTATACATTTTTTAAACAATTTTGGATCTCTGACAACAGTGGGTTTGTTTGAAATGACATATTTAGATATTTCAGAGCTAGACGTATAATGCATATCATCAGAAACCGAGACGTTCTGGCGTTATCACCCAGCCCTATCATTTACTTGGAGCTAGATTCATTTTTTTCTGCACAGTCGACAGTGTCAGTGCTCGTGTATATTGTTTTACGTACGTGAGGTTACAGTGGAAGGAAAAAGGATACAAAGCAGCATGCAGGAAGTTACAGCTCCGGACAACAGGAAGCGAGGGATTCCTGCTCGCCTGCCTTCATTCCTCAGGTTGACCTTTAGGGTCATGAAAGACTGGACCCAGCAGAACAGTGTTCCTAGGCCAAAGGTCATGGACGTGCCAATGTTGTGCAGCTCCTCATCGTTGGACAGCTAGATCAGCAAAACAACCGAGGTGTTAAGGTGAAAATAGATCACTTAAAAAGTAATGCAGAATTCTACAGTACATATTATGAAAAAAAAACATTTAAATGTGTAGAAATGTTTCATTTTGGCATGAAAGAATATCTTTGTTAATCTGTTAATAAGTGATTCAATATTGTGTTTGCAAAACAAAAAAATAAATCATACCTGGAAATTCCCAACTAAAGTCATACCAAAGCAGGCAAGAGACAAAGCCACCAGACTGCCGATGTTGAGCCAGGGTTTATGCACTCTCGGCTTCAGCTGCAGATATCGCAGCACTCCCAGAATAAAGCCTGGAGCCCAAGAGACCATGAACATTTATTGCAAACAATTCTACATTCATTCTAAGATGTAGATGAGTTTGTTTCGTCATCAGATTTGGAGAAATTGCATCACTTGCTCAGCGATGGATGCTCTGCAGTGAATGGGTGCCGTCAGAATGAGAGTCCAAACAGCTGATAAAAACATCACAATAATCCACACCACTCCAGTCCATCAGTTAATGTCTTGAGAAGATGAAAGCTGTGTGTTTGTAAGAAACAAACCCACCATTACTGTGTTTTTAACTTCAAACTGTTGCTTCCAACTAAAATACATGTCTTCTATTCATAACATTGCTTCCTCCAGAGAACTGTCATCATGGGGCCCGTTCCTCGTACCTCGCTGAATACATCCGAGATGATTTGAAAGATGCCAGATCTTCTAATCGTGATAACTGATCTCTGGCTAATTTGGTTCTTCAAACGAATTTGCGGCTTTGATTCAAATATCTGGATTAAGTTGTCTAAGATTAGTGCGCGTTCTCGTGTTCCCCGTAAAGGGCAGATGTATCGATACTCGAGACCACGATCAGCAATCAGTGTTGCCAACTGCTCTCAATTGAAAGTAGCTAAAACTGTAGCTAAATGTCACTAGATGACATCACAATGGCAAATTCAGTGATCTATATAAAGATGAATATAGATCAGTGGGCAAGATGAGAACTTCGATAAGGTTTGTCCAAGAAGTTGCTATATTTGTCCCTAAACTTTTTTTAAAAAGACTCAAAAGGGGTGGGGAAGTCGCTAAATCTAGCTACAAAATTGTTAAATTGGCAACACAGTCAGCAATGCAGCGATTGGCTGGCGGCAATACAGCAACGCAAGGACATCATATAATTAAAAAAGACACCTGATGGAAAAACTTGACACATTTCTGGAAACAGCCAAGCGAACAAAACTACATAAATGTAGTAATAGATAAATGAAATGTGCTCTTTTTATTTTTTTAACGTGATTCCCAATTATTTATATTCATGATTTCTAGTATTTGTACAGGCTTTACATTTTTATTTCAGTGTTGTAATTAGCAATTCATTTAATTTTATCTTTGAAGCAGATTTGTTACGTGACAGCATTAATTAAAGTTGCTTTAGTATCTGCGTCTCCTGTGCTCCAGCAAGCCACTTCCATAATATCTGTCAGCACTCACATTAATGCATGGCTCAGATTAACTGTACAGCATGTGTGTAAGACTCCAATACAATTATAGAGTTATTTCATCACGAATACATTTTTCAATGAGTAAACCTGGCTGTGTCTATAGTGTTATCGATGATGACTACACAACATTATAATATTTTTTGTATTAATTTTTAAATGATTATTATTGTAAATTACTGTCCCTGGATCAGTAGGGTACTCTTCTAATAAAGCAGCAGTGGCTGGGACAGATTTTAAGTATCAGTTCTGCTTACAAAGATGCCATCTAATCCTGTTTACATGAAATAAGCTGCTCCCGAGCAGGTTTAAGCTCACGGACCTGTTGACAGCAAGTCTGGGATGAGCTTCGAAGAACCAAACAATCCAAGATCATGCCAAATCTGAGTTAGCGACGTACAAAGAACAGACCCCTGGTCTGAATCGAGAGAAATCTGCACAGATCAAGTACTGTTTACAAAAGAAAACAGTCCAAAACAGCTCTAATATGTGGCTGGATTTTGATGTGAGAGACAACAGATGATGGACTTTTTCACTGGAGGAAGCGTTATTATGGATTACGGACTCGTATTTTAGCCAGAAGTGACAGTTTAAAGTTTGATTTGTTTCTTACAAACACACAGCTTTCGTCTTCTCAAGACATTAACTGATGGACTGGAGTGGTGTGGATTATTGCGATGTTTTTATCAGCTGTTTGGACTCTCATTCTGACGGCACCCATTCACTGCAGAGCATCCATCTGATGAAGAAACAAACTCATCTACATCTTGAATGGTCTGAGTACGTTTTCAGAAATGTTTGTTGTTTTGGTGAACTATTCCTAACTAAACTGATGTTCATATGATGTTGGTGGACAGTGCAAGAATTGCATCAGGCTACAATTTCAGTCCATATGAAGTAATGATTATATTAGTCGTTAGCTCTTAGCTCGTTCTGTTTATAAGACCAAGTCCTCTGATAGGATCTGAGCACCATTCATACCTACAAAGGCTGCCATGTTCATGACTTGACTGAATACACAGCTGGCAGGTGGGGCATTGCCTGCGATGCTAAACAGCAAAGACAGCGCATAAGAACATTTATCAACCTCTAAACAAATCGTGCAATTCATAATAACATTCATACAGATTTACCTGATATATGGAGGAGATTTTGATTCTGACCTCCTATGAAAATCAGTTTGAAGGAGGCATAAATATTGATTACTTAGATTAAATAATTGGCTTGCGATAGGGATATGTCCTTACTTGTACTCTGCACTGAGTGGGGTGATTTTCTCATCCTCTACAGCAATGAAATACCTGTTTAGAATGAAATGATATAACATTGATCTTAAATCATTGACCTGGAAACAGACAAAGCAGGCGTCGGATACTCACACAACCCAGAGACCAGCAGCTGTGAAGAAAGAAAACATTACAGGCAGAAACATCCATGGGCTGCACTTCCTCATGTCTTCTTATGAACGTCAATAAAACAGCCCTGCAATAAAACCAACAGCATATTCTAATATCCTACATTCATACTCTAACAAATGCATCACATTTAAAGTGTATAAAGTGCAACAGTGGCTGCCCCATTTTTATATTTTATATATTTTTTAAGTTTGACCCTTAATCCAGATTACTTACAAATGTTAGTCCATTACAGATTACTTTATGAAAATTGTAGTTAGCAATGTAATCTGGGTTACTCATTTTAGGTGCATTCTGACTACTTTTTAGATTAATTTTACATGACTTTTACCTATAACTTGTTTTAAACATACCATAAAATGTACCACATTGATATAAAAAAGCACAAAGAAAGAAAATATATTTCATTCTTTGATATCATAAAATGCATTTAACATTAAGCTTTTCAAATCTAAATAGTACAACACACAGTATGATTTTTTGTAAGGAAACTTTAAAAGAGAAAAAATCAAACAATTATAAGTAAATTGCTGCCATTGTGTGAATAATATGTAATCATGTAATCCATAAAAAGTAACTAATCTGATTATGAGTATTTTAAAATGCAATAGAATCAAATTACAAGTACTTGCTTTTTGTAAGAGCCAGATCACATGTAATCAGTTACTACTCAGCTCTGGTTATCCAATCATTTTCTTCACATGAATTTCAAAAAAATTCTTCAATAAAAAGTTCTTTGCAACATTAGACCATATGATTTAAAAATGTAAATCTGAAGTAATGAACTACTGATCTCACGAAGCATTGTGAATTATGTAACTGAATCAAAAAGGATATTTATTGCAAGTTTATTCCAAAAATGTAGTTTTTACCTCTTGTTAAAGAAGTGTGCTTAATTCTTCCAAAAGTATTCCACGACATTCTAATTCATTGAGATGCACCTGTATATATATATATAAAAAAATACTAAGTCAATGGCTAACATCAGTTCTTTGGTTACATTCTTACAAATATTCTTTTATGCTCAACAGAATACTAATTTTAAGAATGCTAAAGTGTATTTTTACCATGGGAGTGGACAATCACTGCTGAGCTCTTTTGCAGGATTTCCACTCCCACAGTAACATCTCTGATTGGTGGATCTCTCTTCATGGATTATGGGTAGTGAGGTTCCTTATTAGTAATTCAGCCATTGCACTACCCAAATTTGTACAAATGAACACAAACAGAAGCATATATCATCACTTAACAACTCTTAAGGTCATAATGGGGATGAGATATTTACTTGCAGTGCCCTACTGTTGCACTTTACTGTGAATAGGACAGGAATCAAACCACTGACCAGCCTCGAGATTTCTTGGAGAATGTCGACAGGGTTCAGTCTACAGAGACAAAACGAAAAGCAGTCCTTTTACTGGCATACTCCAGTGTGCCTGACATCTGAAAGCGTCTATAAAGCATGCATTGTTAATATGACAGCAGGTTTATTGATCAGTAAATGTCCATTCATTGATCTGGTGCTTGTGGACAGCGCCTTAGTGCTGAAATAGTGTGGACAGTGACCGAGATCAAGAGCATTTTCCTGATTCCACATTCACAAATCCAGATGCAGAAACAGTAGGAAATAGGATAATAAATGGGCTAACTTAATTATCAGCTTGATATGATGGACTTTATTAGCATATAGTATCAATGCAAAATTTAAAAAACCGATAAAAATGTATTTCTTACGACTCAAAATAATAAAATGACACCTTAGTTTAGAGGACAAGCCCAACTCATGACTATGTTCACTCTGAATCGAAATACACAGCATGAAATGTCTGAAATAACACATTGGGCGGCATTAATATTGCGCGATATTTATCTGTAAAGCTGTCAAAAAGCAAGTCCGTATGGTCTTCGCCATTAAAATGGGAGATAGCGCGTCATTTAATAAAAGTAATAAATTGTGAACGACGAGTATAAAAGCCATACCTTGTAGACAGCACACTCTTCTGTCGCGTATAAAGCCCGTGTCCTCTTCATTTCATTAGGACTGCGAGACAGACATCATTTGCATTGGGTTGTCTGAGAGAGCCGGGGAACGGGTTTGGCTTCACCGAGAGAGAAATGCGCTGTGAAGTCTTTACTGCACGGATTGGGCCGAGGGACTCGGTCTGGTATTTCTCAGACAGACATTGCGCGCCATGGATCTTACGAGTCATGTCCGATTCGCAGGCGAGTCGTTCTTTTGAACCGGTTCTTTTAATGATTCAAACGAACCGATTCGCAAAGCATTCGGACTTCGCCGCGGATACAGCGCTACACCAGGCCACAGGTTAGAATAGAATAGAATTATTATTTTTTTAAATAAATGAAACCAACTTTATTTAAATACGTTTTACGAGAAAATACAATTTAGTATCTCTACTTAAAATGTCACGTTTGATGTATTGTCGTTTCTTTATAATTATTTGTAAAATGTAGGCTACTAACAATTTCTGAATGAAGTAAATCCTAAATATGTTTTTTGTTTTGTTTTGTTTTTCATGGTTTGTGAATAAAAACGTAATTATAACCACATGTGCAAAGTGAAACCATTATGAAAAATAAAACAACCTGTTTTGTTGTTGTTAGATTGTCTTATCTTTTGATCATTTAGGCAATTCCACCTTTGTCAAATACACATTTACGAACATCAAGGCTCTTACCATGATATGAAAAATAAAAATAAAAATAAATGCAAGCTAAAAGTAGGCTAATGACTTTCGAAAGATAAAATCGAAATCAAAACTACGCGCCATTAACACTAACTCAAACGAAACTGAAATTAAAAAAACAAAATACAAAACAAACATAAAAACTGGTCAAAGTTTTTAACAACCCTGACAGCAAAACCAGTGTTTCTATAGCGTTGGCTGAGAATTCCTGCGCAGCGCGAGAGGATCCGATAACCATGTGAAAGAACAGTGCTATTTCAGAAGAGTTCACCCTTTTTTGTGACAGTTTGTTACAGTTAACGTGTTGGTGTGTTCACTTGCCATTAAACACACACACGAGCTGATCTGGGGTGCGTTTCTCAAAAGAAACTATGGTCAGAAGTTCCGTCACTACCAATAGAGTTCTATGGAATTAACGAGTTCGCTAACGAGTTCAGTATTGGGGAATGGCGAGTCTTACAGCACTGCAATGGGACCAGTTTAACCAGCTGTTACATAAGCGAAAGTCACTCAATAACCTATACGATTTAATGCCATTCTGTAATCTAAATATAGAGTTAGGCTATTAAATAATAACTCCACGAATTAGCTAATATAAAATCTAGATTTTTCTTCGAGTGCATACAAATGTAGCTACAACTATTTTAGCCGAAAGCTATAGTTGTGTGGAATCACATTTTGGAAATGCAAATACAAGTAAATAAAAAATGTGATTAAGTAACCTGAGACTACTATTTTCTAGTGTGTGTGTGAGTGTATGTGTGCGCGTGTGTATGTGTGTGTGCGTGCGTGTGTGAGTGTGTGTGTCTATCTGTGTGTGTGTGTGTGTGTGTGTATGTGCGCGCGTGTGTGTGTATGTGTGTTAGTGTATGTGTGTGTGTGTGTGCGTGCGTGTGTGTGTCTATGTGTGTGTGTGAGTGTGTGTGTGTGTGTGTGTGTGTGTGTGTGTGTGTGTGTGTGTGAGTGAGCGAGTGAGTGTGAGTGTGTGTGTCAGTGTGTGTGTGATCCTTGATTGTGATACATGGCTGGAAGAGAGTCCCATTAGATTACCATCATGATATTGTCAGCATTCGCCATGAAGTCACTGAATAAGTAAAACCTGACATGCCTGTGATGTTGCCTTCTCTTGTTAAATTTTAGTCCTGTGTAATCTCACAGAAAACAAAGTTTGTTGACAAAGTTGTCGACTTATTCACGTTCTCTGTAATCAAATATTTCCTTCCACTTTCGAAGTTTACTCAGTCAAAATGATCAGTTAGACAAGAGGCCTACCAACAAAAACTCGGCAGCATACACTTGTCTTGGACCAGTTTTCTTATTTTTTTGTATTTCTACTAGATGGCGCTGTTCATCCACATTACAACATGACTGCGGCCCCTGTAAAGACTGTAGCTTGTTTAATCTTACCATTTAAACACTGCAGCCATTCATAACCACGAGTATTAGCACTATTACACGGATGTTTACTGAATTAATAGACCCATTTTACCCAGCTCGATTAGTCCTTCAATTATCAGCGATATTAGAGCATTTTTGACTTACAAACCACTTTTCATTAGTTAGTCACATTTGTCTTACATTTTATTATATATTTTTATTTTTGAGAATATTTTATTTGTTAGGACATAATAACGTAATATTTGCATACTGTTAAACACATTAAGAAAAAAGAGTTAGCCTAATGCGTGATTAGACTAAACCACAAATTAACTTTTAACCTGTTATAGCCTACAAGCAACAATTAACATTTCGATATTATTACTTACGGGTCCAGAACACTTACATGATGTAAAATAATTATTTTACGGTCCCGTTACACGGACATTTTTACCACCACACTCACTTTATATGCCAATATGTCAACATGTGTTTTCTGATCTAAGCTGCACTAAAACAATGTGTAGAAATAACAAACAGGCTACTTGACGTAGTGATCTGTTATTGTATCAAACAATATGGTTAACGTTATATGGGTGCTGTAGTAGGATGTAATTGTTTGTTTGAGATACTGAAGCGAATTTATTTACCTATTCTTATTTTATTTATTGTTTTGTCAGAATCCTTCCCGCCGTCGCTGTCTGTCAGTAACCCCGCCCTCTGGCGTCAAGGCCGCTTTAGAGCCTCCTCTCGTCTAAACTTGTTCACAAACTCTGTCTAAAGGTTTATACAGAAGGATATGAGAGCTTCTCCGGCCTACCATGACTGCTGGATTCAATCATGGGCGATAATCAGTTACAGACCAGTTTCTCAGTAACTCTGATCTTTCTGAATGAGAGCGACTTGAAGCAAGATCTGCCGACTTCCAGTCAACATCAGGAGCTCACACTTCAGATCCGCGGAGAGGCTGACGACGTCTGTCTGACCGTTAATAACGGTAATTATAAAACGGAGAGTTCCGGTGCTTGATTCTGATTGGCTGAGCCGCGTTCGAAGCTGTTGTAAATTACTCTACAAACACACACCTTTGTTTACGTTTGTCTGTTGCTCGGCAACCACTTTGTTGCAACCACAACTGTTTCTGAGGAGCTACATTGTTTGGTGGAAGAATACTGTTTTTATTAATATTATTATACTTTATTTGCTCTGTTTTATTCTGTGAAACCTTACTAAGTATATGGAATAACCGTTTTATTTTCTCAGCTTCGCGTCGTGCCTTAGCTGTTATAAATTCACTGTAAACCACGGCTTCTTGCTTTAACAAAACACTACTTTAACGTTACACGTCGAAGATAACATGCACAGAGCTACACAATTAATGTAATGGTGGTTTGGGAAGAACTGTATGAGTAATATATAATTCAAAAGTATTGAAATCTCAGACTTTAGATGACAGACTTACGTATTTTGGCAAGTAAGCAAACATATTTTTTTACATAGTCATTGAGTTTTACAGTGTCATTGAGTTATGTTTATTATTATTATTGTTATTATTATTAGACGTTTATTTAGGCGTACTTTTAGAAATTGTTGAGATAGCTTCTGAATCTATGAGAAGACATAATGATTTGGCGTTGTTACACGTTACATGTATTTCCTGTAGTAATAATGCCTAATTACAAGCAGTTAACATTAAACCAAACACTAACCCTAAAAATATGTTGTTACTTAACATTTCACTTATTTGTGCATTTTAAAATAAAGTGTGAATGGAGAAATATCAGACAAGCAAGAGACTTAAAGGCACAATATGTAGGATTTTTTTATTAAAATATCCAAAAACCACTAGAACGGTGTTAAAACAGCGCTGCTTTTTTCCCGCCCACATACGCACGACCGGATGGAGCGGAAGCGGTCGACTGTAGCATAATAAAAGCTCCGCTGCTTTACCCCACATACGCACGACCGGAAGGAGCGGAAACGGTCGACTGTGGCCTAATAAAAGCTCCGCTGCTTTACCCCACATACGCACAACCGGAAGCAGCGGAAGCGGTCGACTGTGGCATAATAAAAGCTC
>NW_015547666.1:770507-770869 GCF_001515605.1 Sinocyclocheilus anshuiensis | reverse complement strand
CGAGTCCCGTCGGATTGCATCGGCTGTGGGGATGAAGACGACAACTCCCATGAGTCCACACTCAGTCACTGCGTCATCAAACTACGCCTTTGCTTCTTTGTTTGTTTTGAATACGTGCCCTCCAGCGGCGAAAATTACATATTGTGCCTTGAAGCAGAAGTCTCCATTTAAACTTATTTGATTGTATTTCTGTAACGAATCTGAAGGCGAGCGTAGTGAAGAACCCAAGTGCGGTTTATTTACAGTGTGATCCAAACATCCAAACAATAATCCGAGACTTGATTACGCATGAACAGACTAGACTCACCGACAGCGGGTTACAACATCAATACACGACGAGAGACAATGGCAACATGATGGCT
>NW_015547666.1:765195-769902 GCF_001515605.1 Sinocyclocheilus anshuiensis | reverse complement strand
AAAAGGCATGAATACATGAGGGCAAGGGAAGCATGACACAAACAGGGACCATGACTAAACTCCAAACTAAAAGACATGAAAACATGAACAAGAAACACAAGAAACAGCTGTAAAAACTGAGATATTTATGAGATCTCATTGGTGATTTTTCTTTCCTATGGATCACTATGCTCTTTTCGGTTACACTGATTAGGGTTTGGTTTAGGGTTACTTGCATGTAATTATGCATAAATAATTATTATAATAGTAAGTACATGTAACGTGTAACAAGGACACCTTAAAGTGTTACCCTTTTTTCATTTTTTTTTTTTTTGTAATTAATTAGTCAGTCAATATCATGTAATGCCCATTTTCAGTATGTGCTCCTGTCTGAATAATATGAAGATTGAGGAACCACATGGAAGCATTCACACTGTAAATAACGTCATATCATACGCATGTCTCCACTGGCTCTTTGTAGCGTCTTGTTTATTGGTTGAAGGGCAAATTAAGACTCTTTATTCAGGTGTGAAACACATTTTCTGGAGTCTCATTGTGTGGTCTGGCACTGACAGATTTGAAGTGAAAAGTGACGTGACATGTGGCCAAGTATGGTGACCCATACTTGGAATTAGTGCTCTGCATTTATCCCATCCAAAGTGCACACACACAGCAGTGAACACACACACACACCGTGAACACACACACGGAGCAGTGGGCAGCCATTTATGCTGCGGCGCCCGGGGAGCAGTTGGGGGTTCGGTGCCTTGCTCAAGGGCACTTCAGTCGTGGTATTGAAGGTGGGAGAGAGTGCTGTACATTCACTCCCCCCACCTACAATCCCTGCCGGTACAAGACTCGAACCCGCAACCTTTGGGTTATAAGTCCGACTCTCTAACCATTAGGCCACGACTTCCCATGATGGCCAGGTTTACGGCTCCGCTGTTCATTCTCAGTGAGCAGCGAGGCTGTTCTGCTGCTTGAGCTCTAGCATCGCCTGCACCGAACTCTGTTTTCTTTGACATGGTACACTGGTCCTGGCCGCCAGCGCTTTCTGCCTCCTGGTGCAGAAAATCAGATATCACCGCTCTGGTGTTTTTCTGTGTCCCGTACCTCACATAGCAGGACACAGTCAGTTCTGATGCCAGCTCATGGCTGAAACACTGATCTGGAACCTGTGATTTTTATGTAGAGCACAAAAGGAGATGTTTAGTAAAATGTTCATGCTTCTGTTTCCTTTATTGAAAACACTTAGTGACCACAGGCTGTTCAGCTTGAAAACAGTTAAAGTTTTCATTGAAAATCTTTGAATAATGTATTCACAATCTGAACAGATTTGGAGAAATGTAGCATCACATCAGTGTCTCAGCAATGGATGCTCTGCAGTGAATGGGTGCCGTCAGAATGAGAGTCCAAACAGCTGATAAAAACATGATGTGTGCAGATTTCTCTCCTGATTCAGACCTTTTCACTTAATAAAGCAATATGGTGGATTGATAACTTTTTATTTTTAGTTTTGACGTTAATATAATTTGCAATGCGATTTCAAAAGGGGAAGAACTGCATTTATTTGAAACAGTAAAATTATAAAATTGTAAAATTATAAATGTCTTTACTGTCGCTTTTGATCAATTTAATCCATCCTTGCTGAATAAAAGTTAATGTCTTTAAAAAAATAAAATAAAATGATGCCAAACAAAATTGGTTGCCACATGACATGCCAAGTTTGAATATGCGTAAGTGCAAATGAGATTTGAGAGTTGCAAAAGAAAGGAAGATTTGTAGTGAATAGCGATGAAATTTTGGATCTTGTACGGCTTCAGAAGACTTGGAACAAAGTACACGAGTTTAATTAACTACTTTTTTGTACTGTTTGGATCTTGGCAATATAAATCACCATCCACTTTAGTTTTACGTAAACATGCATGAACATTTTTCAGACATTTTCCTTTTGTATTCTATGTCTCAGGAATGACATGAGGGTGAGTGAATGATGACAGATGTTGGGTGACATAATCCTTTCATTGTTTTATCAGCATTCATATGCCCAGTGTATTCTTATGCTTCCAGATGCTGGCGTTTGTGTCTTTAAGTTCTCCATCACGAGGGACACAGAGTGTTGTCGGGTGGCCACCCGCTCATTCCTCATCACTCTGGGCTGTTTCAGTATCATCATGCGCTTCAGCGCCCAGTCAGGTCAGTTATCTGCATTTATCTAGACCTCTCATCACTCTTTACCTCAAAATTGGCATATTTAAGTCAGATTTCTGCCTGATCCATCTTCCAAACGGGACAGAAATGTTTTGATCTCATGTGACCCTTTAGCAGAAGCCAAAAGTCACGTCAAACGCTGTTCAAGACTCATAGCATTATTAATTCTTTGTTGCTTTTCAGTATAATTTGGTTAATATTTTTCTTCTAGTATTACTAATCCAAGATCAAAGTATGGAACATTTCGCTCTTTTTCCTCTGAGAAGCATTACGTTTTTCCAGCACATCTGTTGTACATCTGTATTTAACGGCTCAGGGAGATTTTGGATACGTCCACTGGTAACTGAATCAAACATGATAGAAAAATCACTAATGGCAAACCCTGTGGAGACACGCTCAACATCACACTCTTTATACAGAGGAAATGACCTAAAACTCTAAAAGTGTCCATTTAATATCTAACATTTAGAATGTTTCAATGTAACAAATGTATTTCAACTCGTATTCTATTTACATTTGGCAGTGCCTCTAAATACTGTAATATGATTTATACTGTTGATACACTGATACTGACAATAACAGTGAACTGTTGGTTTCTAGTTAAATAAGCAAAATCAGCATTAATATGTTTTGATCCAACATGTAGTATATTTATAAATTAACATTAACCTTGATTAATCCTGTAAAGCCCGACAAAAGAAATGACAGTTTATTGAATCTTTAGACAAAATGTACATGTTTTTTGTTGATGCATCAAACTTTTATGGCTCATAGAGTATGATATAGTGTGAATATGGAGCTCATACTCAAGTGAAAAAAAAAACAATCTTAGTTTTATTAAGAGGCCCAAACTAAGCAAAAATATGGCTGAATTTTATACGGCAAAAAGTAAGATGAAATTCTGCTTGTAATTTAAATAAATGAGATCTTTATAACAGTATAGCAGCCTACGAACATAAAATGATATTAATATCAGTCGTCACTCTATATCTTTCAATAATGTCTTAGTAAGATGATGTTTAAATGCTTCATTTTATAATTAGGCCATAACATATAATGCAATGCAATACAGTGATGATTGAGAGATGAACAAATAAACATTCCTCAAAAGCCTGATGGATAATATTTGATACTCATATTTGAACATGGCATTTGAACTCAGTAAATGTTCATATTGAAATATTACTAACAATATAAAGGTTATTCTCATGTTTCCTTTGTAAATTTCACAGCCAGAAGACACATGAAGCATGAGCTGAAAGTGGATGATTTTTAAATATGATACAGCTCCATTACTGTTTTGGATCGTATTATTGTCCTCTTGATTTCTGCACAGAGTTTGAGATCTTCCACAGAATGCTGCGCTCATGGCACGAGCTCAGGAGACATCAGTCCGTGTTTCAGCAGAGGACAGACGGTTCTTCTGCACTGCAGTACTTCCAGGTAAAGCGGAGAATTACCTCACACACACCTGCAACTTTATTCAGTTCCCGTGTATGTAAACATGATTTACCTCTGTAAGAAATGTGAGACATTTGTAGTTTCCTCTCAGTTCTATGGCTGTCTGTCCCAGCAGCAGAACATGCTTCAGGACTATCTCAGGACTGCAACCTACCAAAAAGCCATTTTGCTCAACGATGTTGACTTCAGAGATAAAGTATGTGTTTATATACCTTACCTGGCTAGTTTATTCTGATTTACCTGATAACAGTACATTACAAACACAGCTAATTATCCTGCTAGGTTTTAAAGGTGTACTCAGTATTTTTTTTGTTTATGCTTTCCAATAGTGGTCTTATACTGATACCTGTTACTAGGGGTTGATGATACAGTGGCATGCGAAAGTTTGGGAACCCCTGGCAGAATCTGTGAATATGTTAATAATTTTAACAAAATAAGAGAGATCATATAAAATGCATGTTATTTTTTATTTAGTACTGTCCTGAGTAAGGTATTTGACATAAAAGATGTTGACATTTAGTCCACAAGAAAAAAAAAATAGCTGAAATTATTAAAATAACCCCATTCAAAAGTTTGGGAACCCTTGGTTCTTAATACTGTGTGTGGTTACCTCGATGATCTACCACTGTTTTTTGTTTTGTGAGTCCCTTGTTTGTTCTGAACAGTTAAACTGAGCACTGTTCCTCAGAAAAATCCTCCATGTCCTGCAGATTCTTCAGTTTTCCAGCATCTTCTGCAGATTTGAACCCTTTCCAGCAGTGACTGTATGATTTTGAGATCCATCTTTTCACACTGAGGACAATTGAGGGACTCAAACACAACTATTAAAAAAACATTCACTGATTCTCCAAAAGGCAACACGATGCATTAAGAGCCGGGGGTGAAAACTTTTGAACCAGATGAAGATGTCCAAATTTTTCTTATTTTGTTGAAATATCATTTTTTTTTCCATTTAGTACTGCCCTTCGGAAGCAACAGAAGATACTTGCATGTTTCCCGGAAGACAAATTAAGTACAATTTACCTTGATCTTCAAATTCAAAAAGTTTTCACCCCC
>NW_015547666.1:763871-764312 GCF_001515605.1 Sinocyclocheilus anshuiensis | reverse complement strand
GTTTTTTGTTTTTTGTTTTGTGAGTCCCTTGTTTGTTCTGAACAGTTAAACTGAGCACTGTTCCTCAGATCCATGTCCTTCCTGCACATTCTTCAGTTTTCCAGCATCTTCTGCATATCTGAACCCTTTCCAGCAGTGACTGTGTGATTTTGAGATCCATCTTTTCACACCGAGGACAATTGAGGGACTCAAACACAACTATTAAAAAAGGTTCAAACACTCACTGATGCTCCAGAAGGCAACACGATGCATTAAGAACCGGGGGGTGAAATATATATTTTTCCCATTTAGTACTGCCCTTCGGAAGCAACAGAAGATACTTGCATGTTTCCCGGAAGACAAATTAAGTACAATTTACCTTGATCTTCAAATTCAAAAAGTTTTCACCCCCCGGTTCTTAATGCATGGTTTCTCCTTCTGGAGCATCAGTGAATGTTTGAA
>NW_015547666.1:758212-759877 GCF_001515605.1 Sinocyclocheilus anshuiensis | reverse complement strand
ATAGGAAACACGATGCATTAAGAGCATTGAACAGGATGAAGATGTCCAAATCTTTCTTATTTTGTAGAAATATAATTTTTTTCCATTTAGTACTGCACTTCGGAAGCAACAGAAGGTACTTGCATGTTTCCCAGAAGACAAATTAAGTACAATTTACCTTGATCTTCAACCTTGGCTCTTAATGCATCGTGTTTCCTTCTGGAGCATCAGTGAGCATTTGTAATAGTTATAATAGTTATGTTTGAGTCGCTCAATTGTCCTCAGTGTGAAAAGATGGATCTCAAAATCATGCTGGAAAGGAATAAAAAATAACATGCATTTTATATGATCTCTCTTATTTTGTTAAAATTATTAACATATTCACAGATTCTGCAAGGGGTTCCCAAACTTTCGCATGCCACTATATTACCAAAATTTCACAATATGAATAATTTTATATCATGATGACAACATGTATGTCACAATATAATTGTTATTTAGTTGTGTATTTTACAATTGCTATAGGACCCATTTCTCAATACTTGGGTAATTTTTTAAAACTCTTCACACAGTTCTCCTTACCAATAGCAGTAAATTTCACATGCAAAATGAACTAAAACTACTAAAACACTTCATAGATGTTTTAAAATCAAGTCATTTGTAACCGTGGACCACAAAACCAGTCATAAGGGTACATTTTTCGAAATTGAGATTTATACATCATCTGAAAGCTGAGTAAATAAGCTGTCCAACTATTTGAAAATCTGGAATCTGAGGGTGCAAAAAATCTAAATATTGAGAAAGTCGCCTTTAAAGTTGTGCAAATGAAGTTCTTAGCAATGCATATTACTAATCAAAAATGAAGTTTTGATATATTTACTGTAGGACATTTACAAAATATCTTCATGGAACATACTTTACTTACTAATACGTTACTTAATATCCAAATGATTTTTGGCATAAAAGAAAAATCAATAATTTTGACCCATACAATGTATTTTTGGCTATTGCTACAAATATACCCCAGCGACTTAAGACTGCTTTTGTGCTCCAGGGTCACATTTTTCTATAACACTATAATATAAAGGTAAAAAGCCTAGATAAAAGGCTTTGTCAAATAAATAATTGTAAAAAAGTTACTGAGTGCACCGTTAATATTAAAAAAAATGAAAGTCTTAGCGAAATATATAATTGGTGTGTTTGTTTTCTTAATTTTCTGCAGTAGCTCAACTGAAGCCTTTATTCGTATGGTATTTCATGTGTTTGTAGGTGGTTCTGGATGTGGGCTGTGGAACAGGGATATTGTCCTTCTTTGCCGTCCAGGCCGGGGCTAAGAAAGTGTACGCGGTGGAGGGCAGTTCTGTGGCCAAATATGCAGAAGTACACACAATCCTATTTATGATTCATTTACTCACCCTCGTGTCATTTCTTGCTGGAACACAAAAGATGCTCTGTTTAGGAGAATGTGCACACTTCTGTATTCCATGCAATGACAGTGTATTAGAAGTGTTATAAAAATAGTCTGTGTGACACATGCACTGTAGTGCACAGCTTCTAAAGCCATACGATGTCTTCGTGTGAGGAACAGACTGAAATGTAATTCTCGTGCTCAAAATCTTGTTTACTGCAGCTCTCAAATCTTATTCCCACTTCTGCATATTCAAATGTCAGCTATGAGACACATGA
>NW_015547666.1:735530-758094 GCF_001515605.1 Sinocyclocheilus anshuiensis | reverse complement strand
CTGATCAAAACAAACAAGGGACTCATGAACAACCATCACAAAACAAAAAAAAAAACAGTCGTAGATCATCCAGGTGACCACACACAGTATTAAGAGCCAAGGCATCCCAAACGGGTTATTTTGGTTATTTTAATAATTTCAGCTATTTTTTTTTTCTTGTGGACTAAATGTCAACATCTTTTACCTTACTCACCTTACTCAGGACAGTACTAAATAAAAAATAACATGCATTTTGTATGATCGCTCTTATTTTGTTAAAATTATTCACATTTTCACAGAATCTGCAAGGGGTTCCCAAACTTTCACATGCCACTGTATATGATTTGCAAACTAGTTGAATCTGGAGCAGTTGCGGTCTGTTTTGTGTGACATCATGTGCAGTGTCACTGGAACATACATATGAATAAAATAGGAAGCTATCAAAGTTTTTGACACGGTATGACATCTTTGTCTATTACCTGTTGTACCAAAGTGCGCAAACATACCTGTGGCTACATTTTGTTCCTGTTTTTAAGTTCTTCTTGTTTTTTATACAAGACTAAAGATAGCAATCAGCATCACACTTTGAACACAACAGGTCTTTTTTTCCAAGGGTCAATTTTTTTAAATTGAGATTTATACATCATCTGAAAGCTGAGTAAATAAGCTGTCCAACTATTTGAAAATCTGGAATCTGAGGGTGCAAAAAATCTAAATATTGAGAAAGTCGCCTTTAAAGTTGTGCAAATGAAGTTCTTAGCAATGCATATTACTAATCAAAAATGAAGTTTTGATATATTTACTGTAGGACATTTACAAAATATCTTCATGGAACATACTTTACTTACTAATACGTTACTTAATATCCAAATGATTTTTGGCATAAAAGAAAAATCAATAATTTTGACCCATACAATGTATTTTTGGCTATTGCTACAAATATACCCCAGCGACTTAAGACTGCTTTTGTGCTCCAGGGTCACATTTTTCTATAACACTATAATATAAAGGTAAAAAGCCTAGATAAAAGGCTTTGTCAAATAAATAATTGTAAAAAAGTTACTGAGTGCACCGTTAATATTAAAAAAAATGAAAGTCTTAGCGAAATATATAATTGGTGTGTTTGTTTTCTTAATTTTCTGCAGTAGCTCAACTGAAGCCTTTATTCGTATGGTATTTCATGTGTTTGTAGGTGGTTCTGGATGTGGGCTGTGGAACAGGGATATTGTCCTTCTTTGCCGTCCAGGCCGGGGCTAAGAAAGTGTACGCGGTGGAGGGCAGTTCTGTGGCCAAATATGCAGAAGTACACACAATCCTATTTATGATTTACTCACCCTCGTCAGTTCAAACACATATGAGTTTCTTGCTGGAACACAAAGGATGCTCTGCGTGTTTAGCAGGATGTTTTCCATGCAATGTGTTAGAAGTATTATAAAAAATAGTCTGTGAGACTCATGCAGTATAGTGCACGTCTTCTGAAGTCATACGATATCTTTGTGTGTGGAACAGACTGAAATGTAATTCTCCTGCTCAAAATCTTGTTTACTACCGTGGCTCTCAAATCTTATTCTCACTTCTACATATTCAAATGTCAGCTATGAGACACATGAGAGCCATTCTGCAGCACTGATCAGTGACAGATCTTCATGCAAATCTGAATGTACACAAACTAAAGTTAAATATGAGTGTTTTCCCGAAAATAAAGGTTTGGGTTTGGCTTAGATTGGGGTCTGTTCCTCACACAGAGTTGTTGTAAGCCTTTAGACAAGTTGGATCACACACAGACTACTTTTATGATTCCTTCATGTCCTTTTTTACAGCATCTTTTCCCATACACTTTATTGCAAGAAAAAGAGTTGAATGAACATTCTGCAAAATGTCTCCTTTTTTGTTTTATGGAAGAATCACAATCATATGGCTTGGAATGACATGGAGGGAATAAAGACAAACTTCCATTTTTGGGTGAATTAACTAATTAATCATAATACTGGAAAATCTGATAATCAGAAAATTGCCAGTACCTTTACATTTTTCTATGGATTTTTTTTGTAGCAATTAAAGGAATAATTCACCCAAAAATTTGCTTAAGATTTATGCACCTGCAGACCATCCCAGATGTAGATGAGTTTGTTCAGATTTGTAGAAATGTAGCATTGCATCAGTGTCTCAGCAATGGATGCTCTGCAGTGAATGGGTGCCGTCAGAATGAGAGTCCAAACAGCTGATAAAAACATCACAATAATCCACAAGTAATCAACACCTCTCCAGTCCATCAGTTAATGTCTGGAGAAGTGAAAAGTGAAAACAAACCTATCATTAAGACATTTTTAACTGTCATTTTATACTAAAATACGAGTCCATAATAACACTTCCTCCGGGGAAAAAGTCCATGCCCAAAATCTACTTGCTTGTTGCTGTTTTGGACTGTTTTCACTTGTAAGTGGTGTTTGATCTGTGCAGATTTCTCTCCTGATTCAGACCAGACCACTTTTTTTCACTGGAGAAAGCAATACTATGAATAGAGGACTTGTATTTTATCCCGAAGCAACAACCTGAAGTAAAAAAAAAAAAATAAAATCTTAGTGATCTCTTTATAAAACACACACCCTTTTCACTTCTCAAGACATTAATTGATGGACTGGAGTGGTGTGGATTACTTGTGGATTATTAAGTAACATTCTGACGGCACCCATTCACTGCAGAGCATCCATTGCTGAGACACTGATGCAATGCTACATTTCTCCAAATCTGTTCAAATTAAGAAACAAACTACATTTTTAGCAAATTTTCGTGGGTGAACTATTCCTGTTAAATAAATGACAGATTTCCATGGGTAAATCTATTGCAAAGAGCTTCCAGTGCACAGTGAGGACATATGTGTTTTTTGGCCAGCTGTTGGATGTGCTAGGATGATAAATCACTCATCACTATCTGTGCTGTCACACCCATTTGGCATGAAGTTCAGGGCTATGGGTTTTGTGGAAAAACTACCAGGCCGAGACAACTTTTCTGGAACATTTCACAGGGCAACACCTTCAAGAGTGCTTCAGAAGGATCTTTCCTGCACGTCTGGAATGCATGACATTCTGGCTGCTAAATGACTTTAAGACAGATTTGGCCCGGAAACTTGCATAGTGGGCAAGGACACGTGTTTTCATGGTTAAAGACTGCTTTCTTAACAGTGCTAATAGCGCTATTTTTCTCATTTAGTGGAAAGCTCTTGTTACTCTTGTAGTATTTTGTAGACTACTACCACGTGTTTGAGTTTCTATTGCCACATCTGATTTATACAACTAAAGTTCCAAATATAACACACAAACCCTTTAACTGTTCATCTCTAAATTATTTCCTTTGTTTAGAAAAGAGATTACTAAGGAATTTTTTGTGTAAGTTTGCAAGGGTGATAATCAGACCCATATTTTTAAACTTTTCCTCAGTGCTTGTAAGGAATTTTCCATTTAAAGTTTAAAGTTAATGCTGCCTATTTTAAAACAGCAACCTTAAAATTACAAATGTGTAATTACAAATATATTTAAAAACATGGCAGTTTTTTTAAAATAGAAATTATTACATTAAAGTTTATTTTAGTTTGCCATAAATGTTTGTCAGTACATTTGACAGTAAACTTTAAAAATATTTTAAAGACAATCGAATTATGAAATAACATTACTGCATTTAATATAAATTTAAAATATAATACATTTTCATTTAATTGCAATTAAGATGTACCTAAGTGCCTGAAAACATTAAAAGAATAAAAGTGTGTGAACTGAATGTAAAGTATATTCTTTCAATAGTAAGTACTTAAAAAAAAATACATAAGCAAATAAATAAATAAATCACATGAGTATGCTCATATTTTTGTTAGGCACTTAATTGCTCATATAATTCCATACAAATTATTTGTAAGCCATCCAAGTTGTAAGCTCATTTGTAGACTGGCTATGTGTTACTGACACAATTCCTGTAATTTTGTCAGTGTAAATGGCTTATAATATTAAGTTTTGTTTTAACTTATAAGTTTATAATATAACTTTACACAGTTAGTAGTGATGCACTAGTCTCATTAGCATATAATCTTGTGGTTCTACTTAAAAAAAAAAGTGTTTTTTGATGTTTATTCTGGTGCAAGATATTGCCCCATAGTATTCCATTATAAATGCATCACCGTGAACGAGATGTTGTTGATAAAGCTTAAGTTGTTTTGTCATTCTTGTCTCTTCAGATTCTAGTTCAAACCAATAACTTGTCCAACAAAATCACAGTTTTGTCAGGAAAGATTGAGGAAGTTTGCTGCCCAGAGAAGGTGGATGTGATCATCTCAGAGCCCATGGGCTACATGCTCCTCAACGAGAGGATGTTAGAGAGCTATCTGCACGCCAAAAACTGGTTAAAACCCAAAGGTCTGTGCATCCGACAACAGTCATCACATTTCCCTGTACACATATGAAATATGTTGTGTTCAAATGTTATGGGTTATTAGTTGTACTGGTTTTCTATCACTGTCCAGGCATGATGTTCCCGACTCAGGGTGACATTCATCTGGCTCCTTTCACTGATGAACAACTCTACATGGAGCATCACGCTCGCTCCCACTTCTGGTAATAACAACTCCTGCCTTCTATACTGTAGCAATTCTCCAACCTGCAATTTTCATTCATAGAAAGAACATCTGGACATCTGGGAAACATAACATCTGCTTTTTAAGTTTTTTTTGCCTATGCATGGTTTGAAGAGATCTACCAGTGTCATATAGGACTAAAGATTTTTCTACGTCATTCATTTAATCCATTAGTCCATAACTAATTGCACATTTATATTAATTTAATAATTTAAATATATACTGATGGAGAAACTAAACCATAATGAGCCTTTAATATATAGCCTATTCCAGGGGCGGATTTAGTGAATTGGGGGCCCCAGAACGTGGTTATGTGGGTGGATTTTCGCATTGGTCTGAACAAAAACTACAGACTGGATTATTGAAAATGAACATTGATTCTCTGCCAGTAGGAGGCGCTTTTGGAACATCAGAAATATAGCGGTTTCCCCGGTAACGGCTGTAAACAAAGCAGCGCTCCTCTCATAAGCGCTACTTTATCAGATAAAATGAAAATGCCATCAAAACTTTTCTGAAGACAGTTGGTTCCATTCAGAGATTCATTCATATAAAACCTTGAATTAATGAGAATGAGAAAAGTGTGAAAAAATATAGTCTATATTGATGAGGAAAGTCCGCTGATGAGTTACCATCGTAAGCCTGTGTGCAAAGGCTGTCTAATTATAAACTTTAAAATCAGATGCATGATATTTTCATCTCCTTCAAGCAGAATACACAAGAAGTACGTTCAACTCGGACGGTTGTCGTGGTAATAAACACCGTAAACGGCAACCATTCGCGTGTCAGCGCATAATGCACATCTCATATATGAAAAGCATTTTAGGGGGCCCCTGGCTTTTGGGGGCCCAAGGCGGTCACCTACCTTTGCCTAATGGGTAAGTCCGCCCCTGGCCTATTCAAGCGCACACATAAAGCTTGCCGCAAAGCACCGACAAAAGTAATGACTATGAATGTGTGTTGGAAAAAAACAGCAAGATGTTTTAATTATTTATTAATAAACTAGTGTCTGTGAGGCCAGTAGCGAGTGGCTGTGTGAAGTTGCTAATACTTACATGTTTTAATTTTAAGTGATAAGCCATATTTAAGGTCGATGAATGATAGGAGAACGTTTGGATATTTCTGCCCGATATACTGAAATTACCAAAAGGACCAGCTGTTAACTGTTATCTGTTCATTATGGACTGTGTGACTTCACGTTGCCTAGCATTTAGTAAAGTATTAAGGGGGCAGCGGTAGTCAAACGCAATAGTTCACCGCAAAAAAATTTAAACTTGTCTATCAATTACTCACCTCTTTTATGTCTTCCATGTAGGGCTGCAAAACGATTAATCGCGATTAATATATTCAAAATAAACATTTATGTTTACATACTATCTGTGTGTGTACTGTGTATATTTATTATGTATATATAAATACACACACATACATGTATATATTAAGGGAAAATATGTTAGATTTATATGTAAAATATTTATATTTATATTAGTGCTGTCAAATGATTAATCGCGATTAATCGCATCAAAAATAAAAGTTTTTGTTTACATAATATATGTGTGTGTGCTGTATATATTTATTGTGTGTATATAAATACAAACACATACAGTATATATTTTGAAAATATATACATGTTGTCACGTGTAGCTATGGAAAGCACACAACGCAGGAGAAGAAATAAACAAAGTCCTTTTAATAATAAATCCACAGGCAGGAGACAAACACAATATCAACATCAATACCGTAACTAAGGAGCTAGGGCAAATCACAGGGCTTAAAAACTAAAAAAGGTCATTAGGGAGAACTGACACAGGTGTGGAGCTAATTAATCAAAAACCATGGAAACTAATAGACAAGGGAACTCAGGGAAATGTGGAGACAGAAACAGAACATAACTGTGACACATGTATTTACATGTATATTTATATTAATTTAACTTATATTTTATATAAATAAATGTAATATATAAACATAACATATTTTTCTTAAATATATACATGCATGAGTGTGTATTTATATATACATAAAAAATATACACAGTACACATATATTACGTTAACAAAAACTTTTATTTTGGATGCGATTAATTGCGATTAATCGTTTGACAGCACTAATTTATATATAATATAAATTATATACAAGTGTGTCCATAAAGACATACAATACATATAAATATATATTTTTAAATATATACATAGATGTGTGTGTATTTATATATACAGTGCCTATAAAAAGTATTCATACCCCTTCATTTTTTTCACGTTTTATGTTACAGCCTTATGTTAAACTGCTTTGAATTACTTTTTTTTGTCCACATCAGTCTACACTCCATACACCGTAATGACAAAGCGAAAACAGAATTGTCACAACTTTGTAAATTTATTAAAAATTTAAAAAACTGAAATAAGTACATTGCATAAGTATTCATACCCTTAACTCAGTACATAGCTGAAGCAACTTTACAGCCTCAAGTATTTTTTGGTTTGATGCGACAAGCTTTGATCATCAGCATTTGGCAATTATCTGCCATTCTTCTCCTCATCTCTTCACCTCTCAAGCTCTGGCAGGTTGGATGGGGCAGACACACATTTTCAGGTTTCTCCAGAAATATTTGATTGGGTTCAATCCCAGGCTGTGGCTGGGCCACTCAAGGACATTCACAGAGTTGTCTATAAGCCACTATTTCTGTGTTTAGGGTGATTGTCCTGTTGGAAGGTGAACCTTCTGCCCAGTCTGAGGTTCTGGATGCTCTGGACTGGGTTTTCATTAAGGCTATCTCTATATTTTGCTGCACTGAGCGTTCCTTCTACTCTGACGAGTCTCTCAGTCCCTGCTGCTGAAAAACAGCCACAGCATGAGGCTGCTACCAGCACACTTTACGGTTGGGATGGTACTCTGCAGGTGATTTGTCAGTATGGTGTATGGAGTGTAGATTGATGTGGAAAAAAAGTTATTTAAAGCAGTTTAACATAAGGCAGCAACAGCAAAATGTGAAGAAATGAAGGGGTATGAATACTTTTTATAGGCACTGTACATAATAAATATACACAGTACACACACATATAGTATGTAAACATACACTTTTATTTAGAATCGATTAATCGCGACTAATCGTTTTGCAGCCCTACTTCCTTGCAATTACAATGAATGTGGACAATGAAAATAAATAGAAATGGTTCATCATGCACTATATGCAATTTTGAGAGTGAATCCCGCATTTATTTGCGGATGTCATTCCTGACATTTTGCAACATGGCCGTTGTTCCTCTTATCAGCTTGAAAAATGAGGCTTTTGTTCAAATTCTGAATGGATTATACAGTATATAGCCTATAAAGTGCACAGAGCGCTCTCTTTATAATCACTAAAAGCTGTCACTCCACTTCACCGCGATCTCACAAAGTTCCATTATAACTGATGAAGCTCTCTAAACTGCACAATTTGCATCATATCTACACAATGAGAGGATTCGCACGAGTGCACAGAACTCAACACTGTACAAAAACTCAGGTGTTTTGAGTATTGAGTGGATTTTAACTGAAAAGCTTCTGGCCATTGCATTCAAGAAATCAACAGATATGTCTGTGATTGGCTGCATTGCTCAACGTTGTAAATAGAAACCTTTGACACTCTCCAGAAAGCAAACACAAATACGCATTAGAGCGTTTGACTAAAGTTAAACCAATGTCAGATTACACTTCTGTGTGTGACATCTCAAAGCAACATATCTGCTGATATCTGTGAATCAGAGTCGAGGCAAATGCTTACTCCACACTGAAAAGAGGCCTCAATTACTATTTACGATCGAAACTGATTCTTCTGCACTACTGTTCAAAAGTTTGGGGTCAGTAAGTTTTTTTAATGGAAATTAATGTTTATTCAGCAAAGATGTAACTGGTCAAAAGTGACGGTAATAAGTAAATAATTCTGAAAAAGTATCACATTTCCATAAAAATATTAAGCAGTACAACATCATGTGACACTGAAGACTGGAGTAACGATGCTGAAAATTCAGGAATAAATTACATTTTACAATACATTCACATAGAAAACAGTTATTTTAAATAGTAATAATATTAAATATTATGACTGTTCTTACTGTATTCTTGATCAAATATATGCAGCCTTGGTGAGCAGTATAGACTTCTTTCAAAAACATTAAATAATGTTGTTGCCCCAAACTTTTGAACAGTGGTGTACATTAGAAAAGAACAAAAGCTTGAATGATAAAATGCCAAAGTGGCTAAAGGAGGATTGGTGGTGGGGCTTTGCAAAAAGTCAAACATTGATAACACATAACCATATGTTCATAGACCTAAAAAAACATGATCTTACATTAACTTACAATGATAAAGCATATAACTCTTTTGATTTTACAGCTTCACGATAAACTATTGAATAATTCATTTGTTTCATAATTTAAAAAAGGGCTTTAACAAAAGTACGAACTCTATGTATTTAGGCCGTCCCAAAAACTGGCTCATGTACTGTATTACTGTAAACATTTTTTGGCTCTGCAAAATAAAACTTAGGAATGAACCAAAATTATTATCTACGGGAATGGGTGTTTTTCCACAAATGGAACATTTCTTTAATAGTACACATGAACATGCTGCTACAGACCTCTCAATGCATCACACTGAATGTTTACAGCCTCATCCATGATGGTTTATTTTACAATGGCCCACAGGGGGTTGTGGTTTGCTAGCATGGAAAGACAGTAATGGTCCCACCGCCCACATGCCTGCACTGTACTTGCACCGTGCCGTGACCAAACTGAAGCCAAGCAGCTTCCCGGTGCTGTAAAACGCTGTGCTTCAATCCAAAACCTGACTCATGGCACAGAGCTCACTCCTCTCTGTCTGTGCTGTTAAACTCGAATGACTGTGAGGAGTTTATGACAGATAATGTTACCAGGTGTCATGTCAAGTTGAACACCCAATATTTGTGTTAGAACAGAAAAGTCTCATGTTTTGCAGTGGGTACATGATGAAATGTTCATCTGTAGAGCTTTGAAACTTAGATCTCTTTTTTGGCTTAAGGTGTAGAGCTTCTGAGCTTTTGGGAATGACATTAAGCTTTGGCTGGTTATACCAGAACTGCACCAATATGTGGGGAAAAAAAGATTCTCTCTTGATAGCCATTGTATAATATATGTATAGTTGTATTTTATTAGCATTTAACATTGTTCTTTCCTCCTGTCGAAACCCACTGGTTTCCATAGTGATAAAACCACTCCTCTAAAACAAGGGTGCTCAACAGGGGCCCACTTTGTATTTCTACAAACGTCCAAACGGGCCTCAAGATGTAGAAATAAGACAAGACAAGCATTTAAATGAGCTAGAACAACTAAAATATGTCTTTCTTATTTTAATTAACCCCCTCAACAACTGTTTTTTGTCTTTGAAGAACCAGGGTTCCCACAGTCTTGGAAAATCTTGATATATGAGCTAGTCTAATTTTAATCATCTAAGTTCTAGACCTGAAAATGTCATCAAAATCTTCAAAATCTTCAAACACCATGGGCGTTTTTATAATATATATATATATATATATATATATATTAATTTTTTAATTTTTTTTAATTCCAAGCTCTAAAATATTTTATCAGGTAAAAATTGTGAAAAGATATTTTAAAAAATCCTTATCCACTAAATCAGGAACAAGTCATGCAAATTCACTGATTAAAGTCACCATGAAATAAAAATTACAATTGTGTTTTTTTTTAATACAGTGTTAAAGTATTTATTATAAATGATTTATCTGTGTACATCGTTATATAAAAAAAAATTAATTTGCACTTTTAATGTTTAATCATAAACATCATAAACAACTAGGCTGACTTTCCAATGACCATGGTTTTAGCACCCTTTGCATTTGATTGACAGGCGATCTGACCAATCATAATGCCGAAACCGCCATTTTGTTCGACAAACAAACCAGACAGGCAAGCTAATAGATTAACGTCAGTAGAGTCAAACTTGTAAACGGTGTATTGTAGAGATGCGCGGATGAGCTCAAATGTCACCCGAATCCGCTGCTTCAAATAAATTATCCGCCCGCCACCTACCTGCACCTATATTTTTCTCTAATTTAGATAACTGACCCGACCCGCACCCGATCGTCACATTACAATGATTCTAATTCTTAGTTTTGCATGATGATATGATGAATGGATGGTTCATTTTTAACAGCAGATTCAGTGACGTTAGAGCTGATCTGCACATCAATGCACATGTCTGCGGTGCATTACGGCTCTGACGCGGCCACCGGAGCTGATCGCGGCCATTCTAGTCAATGCTTGTGTTTATACCAGCCGTGCCGCTGAACGTTTCTGAAGCATCCCAAAATCTGGGATGGAGCAAAACGTCGTCGGAGCTGTGAGGGCAACGGTAACAATACACTGATAGTAGGCTGCTTTTAAATGAACATTTAATTATAAAACAAAAGTTCTTCTTTGGCCAGATTATAGCCTACACTTTCATAATAGCATAAACACAGGCTTTACTCCCTTCAAACTTTATCTGGAATGTCACTGTTTCTGTCACTGCAACTTCCCGAACAGGCGAACACACACAAAAATGAAATGTGTGTCTGTTTGCCTGATGAAAAAATGCACGATTTTGGACCCGTATCCGGGTCCGCAGAGTTTAACTGGTTTTAACCAGCACATTCATATTTTAGAAAATATTTGCATCACTAATTATTTATCTCATCCACTCGCGACCCACCTGCAATTAATTAGAATGTATTTTTTTATTACCCGACCCGTGGGGCCCGCGGATATAACCGCCATCTGCACATCACAAGTGTATTGACATCTTTCCACGGTTGAGACGACATACCTTCTGATGTTCATTCATGTTTATTTCATGTTATAACTAGCAGTTATTAGGGCCTTTCGCACCACTTTAGTTCCAGAACTAAATGTACAGTACGAAAGTACTGGGACGATTTTGCGGGAACTATTTCCCAGTACCATTTAAAGGGTTGCATTCGCACCGAGAGTGTGTACTAAGAAGTGACGTAAGCCGGTCGACAGCGACGTCATTTGTGCGCAGCGTTCAACAACAGAAACAAAGAACATAATTAACAACAGGAGGATGGAGTGGGTAGTTCCACAATTAGTTCTGGTACTATGAAAAGGTTCCCGCGGTGCGAAAGGCCCTATAGTGATCTGTAACATTAAAGAGCCCCAAAAATAATATTTAATGTTTGAATTTTTAAAAAAAAGGACAAAATTTGAAAGCTGAGACTTTGTTTAATACCAAAAGTAACCCGCTCTGTGTTGTCTGTCAGCGCATTGTCAGTGTCCTCTTTGCTCTGCGATGTATTTTTCACTGCATGATGATGTGTGAGAACGCAAGCGCCTCAGTTCAAGTGGCATGTGAACAGATTGTCTCTTCCTCTTTACTACTAGTTATAGCATGAAATAAACATGTATGAACATTAGAGTTATGTTGTCTCAACTGTGGAAAGACGACAATACACCATAGTTCACTGATGTTAATCTAACTCTCCTGTTTGGGTTGTTTGTCAGACAAAATGGTGGATTCGGCATTGTGATTGGTTAGATCGCCTGTCAATCAAACTCCCGGCGAAGGTTGAAATCCCACCATACATTCCAGTAAAAGTTTCACTCAGATATATGTCACAATAGTGAAGAAAAGACTACTCGCAAGTTCCGTTTCATGATGACTTAAAAAAAGAGTGGGAACCTTGAAGAACATTAAGCCCTGAAAATGTCTGTAATTCAAAAGTTTCTGGCATTTACACACCTGGCTCAGTTAGAGTGTGTTTTTCAGACACTTTTCAAAGTGAAAAGTGAAGTGACGTGTTGCCAAGTATGGTGTGCCATACTCAGAATTTGTGCTCTGCATTTGACCAATCCAGGTCACACACACACCGTGAACACACACCCAGAGCAATGGGCAGCCAATACTGTGGCGCCCGGGGAGCAGTTGGGGGTTCGGTGCCTTGCTCAAGGGTCTCACCTCAGTCGTGGTATTGAAGGTGGAGAGAGCGCTGGTTATTCACTCCCCCACCTACAATCCCTGCCGGACCTGAGACTCAAACCCGTGACCTTCAGGTTACAAGCACTCTCCATCCATTAGGCCACTGGTTCAGTTCATTTAGGCCAGAGGTGTCCAAACTTGGTCAAGGACGGCCCTGTCCTGCAGAGTTTAGCTCCAACCCTAATTAAACACACCCAAACCAGCTAATCAAGGTCTTACTAGGCATACTATAAAATTCCAGGCAGGTTTGCAAGTTGGAGCTAAACTCTTCAGGACACTGGCCCCTCAGGACTGAGTTTAGACACCCATGGTTTAGGCTTAAGTTCATGGCAGTTGCACTCAAATCTTCACCAAAATATGAGGTCTGAGATTGCCTGAAGGAGGTGGTCTTAGCCCAGATGTGGAGAGAAAGTAATGCGACCCAACAGATCAATGAATCAAGCAGTATCAATTTATAATGGGAAATGTGTTACATAAAACACAGCAGTGACAGATTCTGTGGATGAGCACATTAGTTATCACAGTTGAAAAACACGACAGCTATAAAAATGGGTTACACTTTATTTCGATAGTCCACTTTAGACATTCTACTAACTATAAGTAACTTGGTAACTACATGTCAACAAATTCTAATTAATTTGCAACTACATGTCTACTAACTCTCAGAGTAGACTGTTAGGTTAGGTTTAGGGTTAGTAGAATAAGTTGACATATACTTGCAAAGTTTCTGATAGTCAGTATGTTGTATGTTGTTGACCCATCAAAATAAAGTGTTAGAAGATATTAAGCAGACAGTCTACTAATACTCTAATGACTGCTAGTTGACATGTAGTTGCAAAGTTGCTTACTGTTAGTAAAATGTCTAAAGTGGACTATTGAAATAAAGTGTTACCTAAAAATGCAAAAGAATGCAATATTTTAACAATTAAAGTCACTGTTTCAGACCAAAGCAAACATCTACAAGTCTGAAAACACTATTAATGTACAGAAAATAGGAGTGTTCACAGATTAAAATTGTAAAATGCAGGAAACATATTATCCTACATGGTGGGTGGGGGGACAAAATAAGATGGCACTGGAGTCAAAAATGTTGTGAACCATGGCCCTAAAAATGATCTCAAGATAACAGTTATTGGAAACATGTTTGAATTTTTTTTTTATTTCACCAGGAATCAGAGATGTTTCTATGGTGTGAACTTGAGTGGGCTTCATTCTTCTGCTGTGGATGAGTTCTTCAGACAGCCAATAGTTGTGAGTCTACATACACTGACTACTACATTTACAGCATCCATGAATCTGGTTCTCTGATTGCATCATAACGTTGTCAGAGAAGGTCTTAATGTCTTTGTGTTTCAGGACACATTCGATATGCAGGTTCTCATGGCCAGGTCTGTGAAATATACAATCAACTTTCTAGAGGCAAAAGAAGAAGATTTACACCGGTAATGACAGTTCAAGAATATAGCAGCATGCAGAAATTACAAGCTCAAGCACACCAGTAGCATGCACATTTTTAGGAAAAGTCTATTAAGAAATTCACCATTTTAATTTTCAGTTTATAACATATATGTCAGTGCACATCACTGTAAATGTATTTGGCATTCTTAGCAGTGCCAAAAATAAGTGCACCTTTGTCAATATATAAAACTGCCAAAATACAATGTGTTTTTAGCAACTTTTCTAGTAAATATGTTAAGATATTTCTGGAGAGTGGTGGTTGATTTCAGGTTAGACAAACTTATGGAATGGCTGTTACTGAACAGTGTCTTAATATCTGTAGTGAATGTATGTAATTCACAGGTTGGAAATTCCTTTTGTCTTCAAACTGCTGCAGTCAGGGCTGATTCATGGACTTGCTTTTTGGTTTGATGTGGCCTTTGTTGGCTCAAGGTGAGAGTCACAATTATGAAAGGAAAGGTGCATGAAGACAACATGCTTGAAAGTATTAATAATGTTTTTTGTACAGGATGACAGTATGGCTGTCCACTGCTCCAAATGAGCCTTTGACTCAATGGTATCAGGTACGCTGTCTTCTGCAGACCCCTCTCTTTGCTAAAATGGGGCAGACGTTATCTGGACGGGTTCACCTAATAGCAAACAAGAGGTACGACTAACTTTGTTCATGCATATGACGAACGGTACATAAGATTTCTGGGTTTGGAACACGGAAGTAAAATGTAGCAGGGTAAACTACTGGAGATGTTAATGGGAAACCATAACAAATATTGTTTTTGCATTCCATTTTGCTTCAAAAGAATTTTGAGTATCTTAATATACATTAATTTCTTGTACTCAAACAGCCAAAGAGTAATTTTTTGCATGTCACCAAACAACACACAGACTGGTCTGGAACAGAATTAGGGAAATTTTAAATAAATCACAAATGCCTTATATTGCAGCTTCTTCAAAGTATCCATCTTTTGTATTTGTTTACAAACTAATTTGAAGCATTAATGAACCTTTAGTCAGGACTATATACAGGTAGTAGAATGCAACCTTGCTGCAACAACATTTTGTCTAACTGTAAATCTCTTTTATAGACAAAGCTATGACATTCACATCACTGCTGTGGTTGATCAGTCTGGATTTAAATCTGGGAACTCACTGGATTTGAAAAATCTTTTTTTTCGGTAAGCACCACAGGAAATCAGTTTATAAAAGGTTATAAAGCCTAGAGTTGTCTTCCACTGTTTTAATCAATGTCCCACACAGAGAAAACAAGAAAAGCTATTTTTAGTCAAACCAATTAAATATAAATAGTTTGTTATGAGCAGGTCCAGATGAACTGTGCTTTCTTTTAATTCATCTGCAGTGAATTGGGGGAAAATCTGCAGAATTAGGCAGTACAATGTAGTAGATACACAAAAGACTAAGCATGTGTGCAATTTCCAATTCTTCAGTGTATTCTGTGGAAATCCTTGGCCTTCTTTACACCCGACAATGACTAAGTAGGAATAGTTCACCCAAAAATTAAAACTTGCTGAAAATGGACTCACCCTTGCACCATCCCAGATGTAGATGAGTTTGTTTCTTCATGGAAAAAGATTTGGAGAATTTTAGCATCACACCACTTGCTCAACAATGGGTCCTCTGAATTGGTGCCAATGAATGGGAGTCCAAACATCTACCCACCCATCCATTTTCTGCCGCTTATCCAGGACAGGGACTGGGTGATCCTAAGGCGTTCCCAGGCCAGCCGAGAGATATAATCCCTCCAGCTTGTACTGGAACCCATTGTACCCGAATCTCATTCTTTTGGTCATTACCTAGAGCTCATGACCATAGGTCAAATCGAGAGCTTCGTCTTCAGGCTTATCTCTCTCTTCACCACGACAGTCTGGTACAACAACATTACGCATTACTGCTGCCGTCACACCATTCCACCTGTTGATCCATCTGTTGATGCTCCAATCTACCCTCACTTGTGAACAAGATCCTGAGGTGCTTGAACTCCTTTATTTGGGAAAGCAACTCACGCCCTACCCAATCCAGGCAATCCACCCTTTTCTGGCTGAGAACCATGGCCTCAGATTTGAAGGTGCTGACCGTCATTCCCGCTGCTTCACACTCGGACACAAATCGCCCAATAATTGCTGAATGTCACAGTCTGATGAAGACATCACGACGACATCATCCACAAAAAGCAGGAATGCCACCCTGAGACACCCGAACTGGACAAATACCACCCCTGGCTTCACCTTGAGATACCATCCATGAATATCACAAACTGGATCGGTGACAAGGAACAGCCCTTGCACTCATGGCTGTAGCCAGGGTTTGAAAATTAGTGAGGTCTGGTGTGGGGTTAAGCTATAATAACCCCTACAAATACAACTCATTATATACCCTGTTGAAAAATCCAGCATTTGCTGGTTAGGTATGTTTTGAAGCATGGCTGCTGGTAATGAGCTGGTTTAAACTGGCCTTGATCTGGTTTAAGCTGGTCCTGAGCAGGAGCTAGTTGCTTAGGACTAGCTTAGGACCAGCACATGACCAGCTAAGAACCAGCTTAAACCAGCTCAAACCAGCAGCCATGCTTCAAAACATACCTAACCAGCATATGCTGTTTTTTTCAACAGGGTACACTAAACACTTTAAAAGAGACAGAGATGTAGATGTTTGTGAACGATGTTTTCTCTGTTTTGGAGGAATGAACACTGTTATACCATAGGATATTTATTGCATCAGAATTTGTTAATACTTTACTATAGGTTTAAAATTTAACGACTATACTGAATGAAATGGTATAGACTTCTTCATGGCTAGTGTTTGTGTATTTCATTTTGTTCTGTAACCTACTTGTTCTACAGATCTGTGTACTAGTGTTAAATGCTGTTGTTTTTGATAACGTTGATAACGTTTCTAATAGATAATAGCATGATGTTTTTTGCGTTTGCCATACCGAATGTGGTATCCTGTCGGCAATAACCTGTCCATGGCTCTTTTGATTACTACAAGTATTGATATTGCTATAAAAACCAAATAAAAAATAAACCAAATTTTTTACAAATATTTTGCAAATAAGATAAAGATATCACTGACTAAACTGCAACTTCCCACTTTATTAACTTTCTAAAGTGTCAAATTAAGTGGAAAATACAAGTCCAAAAACGCCTATAATAGCAGGATCTGGCAACACAGTGGAGGCTGCGCCCTCAAGCCTCGTTCACTCCGCCAGCGTCTCGCAGAGATCATTTTTATACCACGGACGCTAAACATTGTTGCAAACTGTCTAAACTGAATTTTACATGCAGACACTCATATGAGGAGTTTTAATCAGCAAACTATTTATTCAGAGAGCAAATGTTTATTTTTGAACATGAAAAATGTTACCGAGGTCCGGACCTCGGTGATCACATTGCTGGCTACGGGCATGCTTGCACTGTCCAGCACTCACTGGGAACAAGCTTGACAGTGCTGAGAACACGAACACAGCTTTTACACCAGTTGTGTAGAGATTGGATATCATGCATTAGTGACTCTGGCACCCCATATTACCGGAGTGGCCCCTACAAGTGATATGGACATAAACCTTCTCCAAATCCACAGGACACTTGTAGATTGGATAAACAAACTCCCCATGCCCCCTCCAGGGATTCTTGCCTGGGTAAAAAGCTGGTCCACTGGTCTGAGACAACCGGTCGCATTCTCCTTTCTAGCACTATGACATAGGCTTTCCCTAGCAGGCTGAAGAGTGTAATCCCTCTATAATTGGAACACACCCTGCAGTCCCCTTCTTTAGAAACTGAACCCACCACACCTGTCTGCTAATCACCAGGCACTGATTCCCATGCGATGCTGAACAGGCGTGTCAACCAAGAGAGTCCAAACAGCTGATAAAAACCACAATAATCCGCACCACTCCAGTCCATCAGTTAACATCTTGTCATTTTTTTAAATCTATATCTTTAATAATGATATTATTCTAAAGAATAAGTAACAGATGGTTCACTTACCAAGATGTATTCAGTAAGGACACATAAATTACAGGAAGTAATTTTGGTGATTTTATGGTGGATTTCAGCATGATTTAACAAGTTGAAAAGCTGTACTGAATATTGAAGTGTGATCTATCTCTGTCTTTTACAGGTACGCCTAAATCATCGTTCTCATCATTTATCCGATCAGCCTAAATGAAGACTGCAGGTCTATCACTCAGCATTGCAGATAAAATCTATGGTTCTGTGTGCATGTGATATAGCGATATATGATATTTGTTAATAAAAACAAGGTGACTGAATGAAATTGTTTTATTTCCATAGCTATAATCTTTAATTCATTTGTTTTACTTTAAACGGATAGTTCACCCAAAAACTTAATTTAGGCTTTAAATCACATATAACATCAACGGCAACGCACATACATAAAGCACCTCAAATATGGTCAACAGAAGCTCAACCATACTTGCTTGAAGCGCAAGAACAAACCATATGAGATATGAGAACACATGAGACACGTCAGAACAAACCTAATTTGTTCTTGTGTATCCAGCAAGCATGTTTGAACTTTCATTTATCATGTTTGATAAGCTTTAAGTGTGTTATCCTGACATCTGTTGATTGTATGAACACTTCTAATCCAAATATGCTGATTATGGAAATGTGTGTAAATGTGTGTTTAACAAATAAAAAAAGTGAAAAATAGCTACTTTCTATACATGGTAGTTACCTCTAAATCCTGTAGGATTACAAAGAACATGCCCATAAACACTTTCAATTGAAAGACTGGGATTAAGTAAAATAAAAATCTATTATTTGTTCCGGAGTAAATAGTTTTGGTTGATAACTCTGTATTTTGATATAACTTTAATGATGTTTAAGAGCACTGCCTTTGCACAGCCTCTACCCACAAGAGGGATAACAGTGTTTTTCCCTGCCTAGGTCATCAGTCTATATTGCAGATCTTCTTGTCACAAATGACCTGACAGTTTTTGTAACTATTCGGCTACTCCTGTGCTTTTTTTCCTGTGGTGTGCCTCAGGGTTTTATTTTAAGCCCTATTTTTATTCTCACTGCATGTTGTATGAAAGTAAAGAAAACTCAGTCTTGTCTTCAGCCTTTTTAGCGGTGATTCTTCTGGAGGATTCTGAGGTCCTTCTCCAGAAATATGCACACTTTAGCAAAAAAAAAATCTTGGTGTCTTTGACTCCAAGCTTAAAGGCACAATATGTAAGATTTTTTTATTAAAATATCCAAAAACCACTAGAACAGTGTTATATATTTTGCTGACTTGTGTACTTACAGTATCCCAAATGATTCGAAGAATGTTTAAATCCAGAGAAATAAGCAATTTTAACTAGTGGCACGGACCGTGTCCATAGTGTCATTGTGTCGCCTGCCAATGACGTCATAACCCCTCGATTTTGTTTTGTAGTAAACATGGAAACACCAAAGACGCTTTAATTTGTTGTGCGTTTTAATAGACCGGTGACGACCGCACAGAGTAGCATAATAACAGAACGTTCAAATGTATCTAGTATGATAAAACAGCACTGCTTTACCCCACATACGCACGACCGGAAGCAGCGGAAGCGGTCGACTGTGTCATAATAAAAGCTCCGCTGCTTTCCAGCCATGTGTCGCGCTCGTTCAGCGCCTCGTTTCACTTCGATGGCTTTCAGCCTCACCCTGCTTCATTCTACTACGTTAATAAATCATTAGCTCATCCATGAACATGATTTCTGCCCGAGTCCCGTCGGATTGCATCGACTGTGGGGATGAAGACCACAACTCCCATGAGTCCACACTCAGTCACTGCGTCATCAAACTACGCCTTTGCCTCTTTGTTTGTTTTGAATATGCGCCCTCTAGCGGCGAAAATTACATATTGTGCCTTTAACTGTCTGTTATATGGTATGACCGCCAAAGTCATGTGGTCCAAACAACATAGAGAAAAATTAAGATGAGGTACAGTCAAAGCACTTACCGTGCAGGAGATTTCGCACAGGTTTCTTATACTGATGCATAAAGAAAGGGTTAGAGGAAGTGTGTGAAAGAACAGCCTGTAGTGTGACATGATGTGCATTGCTTATCCTATTTGATTCAGTCACTTACAAGTGAGTCTTCATATCTGAACTGTACATTACACAAGGACAAAGTCAATAAGTCTCAAATTATCAGATAAGATACAATAAGATTAAGGCCAAGACAAGGTTGAAAAAAATCACTCCTCAAAAAGGTTTTTCCTTAGTGTTTTTTTTTTTTAAAGTTTTGTGTACAGACAACAACGCTGTCAAAACGATTCTTGTTCACGCAGATCCATGAAAACTACTAGACGCTGTATAATGCATGCCAGGTGGTGAAGATGTAGTTAGCGATGTGACTGTAAAGAAACACTACGAGTCTGCGCACATACCTATAAACGGAACACGTAATACACATGCACAACGTCACAATTTCGTCACAAATTTGCTGAGGTGATAACGTCATTGTTTTAAATACTTGCACTTTGAAACCTGTTTTCAAATGTTTTTGTTTCAGACTCCCAGAACTCCACTGTTGTGTAAATGAAAGGCCAAAAATTCATCAAATGTTTACAGTTTTCAACAACAAAAAAATTGTTTTGTAAACACCACCTTAAAAAAAAACATTTACCTTTTTTAAAACTTCATAATACAAACATTTCTTTATAATTGTGAATACAAAAATCTGTTTCTCGAAACTTGGCAAGTGTTTTTTATAATTACATTTTAAAAATATTTTTCCTTTTCTTTATTGTGTACTGTTAAATGTGACTGACCCTTTATCCTCTTTATGTAAAGAGTGAAAAAAAAAGAATATTAATTAATTTATTTATTTAAATTGCTATAGATATTCTATTATATATTTACCTATAAATTGTTAGTTTCTTTCAAATAGCTCTAATATATGTTTATATTTATAATAAATACAGTATAATAAATGTAAATAACAAAATTATGTGTGTGTGTGTATATATATATATATATATATATATATAAAAGCTATTTTTATAAAAAAATAATAATAATATATAATATATATATATATTATGTTTATATTTATTATATATTTATTTATATTTTATATATGTATGTATTTATATATTGTTTGTTTTTCAAATAGCTCATATATGTATATATGTATTTATATATTTATTTATGTTCTATTATATACTACTATATATATATTTATGTGAATATATATTATAGTATTGTGAATATTGATTTGGTCCAGACGCTACATATTGTTTAAATATTGTTTGACTAGATCTTGACATCTTCCTTTCAGCCATTAAATTAGGTGTTATGTCATTATATTGAATTTAAAAGTCACACAATTAATATTCACAAATCAAATTCAACTTGTGAGGTAATGAATTTCAGTTTGGTGTAAACGCATTTCTTCTGAAAATGTGAACTTGAAGTTATGTAATTGTATGTAGTCATGTTTATGCATATGTATGTTGTTTTGTGTTGTATTAAGTTACAGACTTTATAAAACTGAACTTAAAGGGATAGTTCACCCAAAAATTAAAATGTGATGTTTATCTGCTTACCCCCAGGGCATCCAAGATGTAGGTGACTTTGTTTCTTCAGTAGAACACAAACGAAGATTTTTAACTCAAACCGTTGCAGTCTATCAGTCATATAATGGAAGTGAATGGGAATCACGTTTTTCAGAGTCAGAAAAACATACACAAACAAAACCAAATTAAACCCTGCGGCTCGTGACGATACATTGATGTGTAAAGACACAAAACGATCGGTATGTGCAAGAAACTGAACAGTATTTATATCGTTTTTTACCTCTTTTTTTTTTTGCTCTTGAAGGAAGGCAAGAATTATTGGTATTGGGTAGTTGAATGGGTCTTCGACCCGCGACATGCACCAATTTTGTGAAAACTCTCCATTTATGTGAGTAAAGACGTTTAGTGGAAGGAGCCCTAGCCTCAGAGATAGTGTTCAACACGCGCTGAGGAAGTGCATCTGTTACTGGCAAGCCCCGTTGAGCGGCCAGACATGAAGGCTCCATGACTCTGGATTTGGATGCTATATCGTTAACTGTGCTTAAGAGAGGAGGTCTCTCTTCAGTGGGACTATTTTTCTACCAGCATCTCCACCAGTTCTGGGAACCACGGCTGATTGGGCTATTTCGGTGCCACTAACAGAACAGATTCCCTTTCCTCTCTGATTTTGCAAAGCGAGGCAGAAGTTTCACTGAAGGAAAAGCATACTTGCGTACTTTCGGCCAGCTGTGAGCTAGTGCATCCACTCCCAGGGGAGAGTGTGTCAGTGAATAAAACAGCGGGCAGTGAGTGTTCTCTGCTGATGTGAAGAGATCCACCTCCGCCCTGCCGAATACACTCCAAATCATATTGACTGTCAAAGGGTGTAATCTCCACTCCCCGTGGATTACCCTGCCCCTCGACAGTAAATCCGCGCCGTAATTCAGGCGTCCGGGTACATGTACTGCCCGGATGGAGAGGAGGTGTCGATCT
>NW_015547666.1:733401-734979 GCF_001515605.1 Sinocyclocheilus anshuiensis | reverse complement strand
CCCCGACAGTAAATCCGCACCATAATTCAGGCGTACGGGGACATATATTGCCCGGATTGAGAGGAGGTGTCGATCTGCCTACAGAAGAAGGTCTCTCGCCAGCCGCAGCAGCGGCCGTGAGCTCACACCCCGTTGGTGATTTATAAACGCTACCACTGTCATGCTGTCCATCCTGATGAGAACGTGACGGTGGAGAATGTCCGGAAGAAAGCACTCGAGCGCTAGGTGTATAGCACAGAGCTCCAGACAGTTTATGTGCCATAACTTCTCCGTTTCTGACCACGTCCCGAAGGCTGGTCTGCCGTCGCATACGGTTCCCCAGCCCGTGCTCGATGCATCTGTTGTAACAGTCTTTCTCCTGATCACTTGGCCAATAAGAACACCCCAGCGATACAGAGCCATATTGCGCCAAGGGGTCAGCGCATCCCAGGAGTCGCTTCTGGCTCGGTACCAGCATGCTCTTTTGCATATTCACAGTCAGCCCTAAGCTCTGAAGATGATCGAGGAGTCTGAGCTTGTCGGTGAGAAGCGTGCTCTCTGATTGGGCTAAGACTAGCCAATCGTCGAGATAGTTCAGGATGCGCATTCCGCTCTGCTTCAGAGTAGAGAGAGTGGCATCCATGCATTTCATAAACGTACAAGGGGCCAGGGATAAACCGAAGGGTAGGACCGTGAATTGGTACGCTATCCCCTCAAATGTAAATCTCAGGAAACGCCTGTGGCGAGGGGCTACCTGAATGTGAAAATAAGCATCCTCTAAATCCACAGAGATAAAACAATCTCTCGGTCTGATGTGTGAGAGGATTTGTCTCAGTGTAATCATTTTGAATTCGGTGGCTCGTCTTCGGCGCTGGCCAAAATGGCATCATCCTTCTCTTCAGCGCCCTCCATGGCGCCGAAGGACACCACATCTTGAGCGTCGGGGGAGGGGCGGAGATCAGCGGTCATGAAGCGCACTGGAAGGGGGCCTGCAGGAGGGGGCTGAGGAGCGCGTGGGCACTGAGCAGGCGCGGGCTTGTCACCTGACCCTGACAGATCCGCATCAGAAGCTCGCGGCACTTTCCTCCTTGGCTCGAAAGAGGCTGCAGAGGAAAAGCGCGGCAGGGCTAGTTGGGCGAGTTCAGTGCCTTGGACGATGGCCACACGGAGCTTGAGATTCCGGAGGCTCATATCTCCACAGTGGGGGCAGTCCGACCACAGAGATAAACCAATCTCTCGGTCTGATGTGTGAGAGGATTTGTCTCAGCATAATCATTTTGAACGAGCGCTTCGAAAGTGCGCGATTCAGCGGTCTCAGGTCCAAGATTGGGCGGAGTCCGCCGTCTTTGGTACCAGAAAATAGCGACTTTAGAAGCCGCTCTCGCAGTCTGCTAGGGGCACTGTCTCTATAGCGCGTTTTGCGAGGAGGTTGTGTATTTCCTCTTCCAGAACTAAGGCATTCCGCTCCCGTACAGTGGACATTAGCACACCGTTGAAACGGGGCGGCCTGCGGAAGAACTGAAGTGTGTAGCCATTCTTTATTGATTTCATAACCCACTCTGATACTCCTGGCAGTGCCTGCCACGCTTATGTGACCTG
>NW_015547666.1:727720-733122 GCF_001515605.1 Sinocyclocheilus anshuiensis | reverse complement strand
GGGGGCCATCAGAGAGTTCGATTGGCTCTGCGCAGGAGAGGCAATCGCGAGTCATCCTTGTTTCCAAAGCTCACCGGAACACAGCAGTGGAAGAGAAGGTGTGTCCGCTGCAGCTATTTCCTCTCGCAGAACTGAGGCATTCTGCTCCCGTACAGTGGACATGAACACACCGTTGAAACGGGGTGGTCTGCGGAAGGACTGAAGCGTGTAGCCGTTCTTTATTGATTTCATAACCCACTCTGATACCCCTGGCAGTGCCTGCCACGCTTCTGTGAACTGTGATAGCGGGCGAGGCGGACTGCACACCGTGAGGGATAACTCGCCGTTGGGGGCGGGGAGTTTAATACCACACGAGTGTGAGAGTGAGAGGTGGGGGAGAGGGGAGTGAGAGGAGGAGAATTGCTTTGATATTGAGGTGAGTTTTGTATGTTTATCGACTTTATTGCACTGCATAGTGGAACAGTCAAAACACAAACATGAGAGGAGCGGGAATGCGCAGGAGAGTTCGCGCCGGCGTGCTTTGGCAGGAAGTGGTTAATAGCCTTCGACCGAACAGCAGCAGAAGAGGAATGCGGTCTTCCGGAGTGCTGTGCTGAGGAGGAGCGGGAATGCGCAGGAGGGTTCGCGCCGCTTTGGTAGGAAGTGGCTTATGGCCTTCGACTGTTTCTGCGCTTCAACGAAGCGCTCCGTGAACGTCTCTACCACCGATCCGAAGAGACCTGAGGGATTCATGGGAGCGTCCAGAAGGGCCGTTTTTTCCGAGTCCTTTAACTCGGTTAGAGTAAGCCACAGGTGACGATCTAGCACCACAAGATTCCCCACAGCAGTGGAAGAGAAGGTGTGTCCGCTGCAGCGTGTAGATCACGGTGAGTAGTCTTGTTGATAGGCTTCTTATAAAACATTAAAATGCAACAACGTCACTTACATCATCACTGCATTTCGTGCTCCACTAATGACGCTCCCAGACGCACATCTAACATTTGATTGTACTATTTTTGCATTCAAATGCAAATGTTTATTTTAAATTCGACTAATATTAATTTTTTTATTCACAATCTCCTCATCACAGGCAGGCACAGCACTCATTTCAGCATGTGTTCGTGTTTGTGTGTGCTGTCTGCGTCACTCATAGCACGTGCGTATATCATGCGCCATATCGAAAATTTTTTCTATCGTTATCGAAGAAGGTGTACCGTCGATAAATATTGAATACCGTTTTATCGCCCAGGCCTTGCATACTGCAGTGAACAAAAGCAGTGACATATTCTCATAACATGGACATTTGATTTACCACCAGGACTCCTCACAGGAGAAATATCACTCTGCTCCATTTTCTCATCTTGACCTGAGTAGATGTTGTTGACTTTTCTCCTTTCCCTCTGAACTAAAGCAATTACTCTGAGTAAAGTAAACAGCATTTTGAATGTCTAAGTATTGTAGACTGCAATATGAGCAAAGTTAGAAACACCAAAGATTGAGCAAAGCAGTGCCAATATTACGAGCATATAACAGTGACGTCACAATCTAATCAACGTTCCACTGCTGCAGGAGATCCGTTGCTGAACTGCTACGTGATTGGTCCGTTTGCGCTGTGGGCGGGGCTTCTGCGCCGCAAAACTCGTAGCGCTAGCGCTAGTCCTTTACTGTAGTTTTAGGAGGAGCAGAAATAAAACCATTATTTAGGAAATTATCATAACATGCTGTCTGTTTGATGAATAAATGCTTTGCTATTATTTCTTGCCGATTTAAGGGTTTACAGGTAAAAATGGTCTAACATGTGACCCTCCCTGTTGAAAAAAACAGCATATGCTGGTTAGGTATCTTTAAAGTTGTCCAAATGAAGTTCTTAGCAATGAATATTACTAATCAAAAATTAAGTTTTGATATATTTACAGTAGGAAATTTACAAAATATCTTCATGGACCATGATCTTTACTTAATATCCTAATGATTAATGAAAAATCTATAATTTTCACCCATACAATGTATTTTTGGCTATTGCTACAAATATACCTGTGTAACTTAAGACTGGATTTGTACTCCAGGGTCACACATATTGGCATGTAAATGTAAGTTGTTGAGATTCAAAAATGAATTAACGCGTACTTTACTGATCACTAGCGCCTTTGTTCTCATTAAAACATCAGATGTGACTATCTATTATTTAATAAGTGTATCTAAGAGTGTTTAATTAAAGGTTCGTTTAAGCTCTTTGTGTTATAATAGTGTTTCTGTGACCTAATGATCATATCTAGCTTCATTCGTTGAAGATCATACAAAAACATTAATTGTCATCTGTACATTAATGTCAGTAATAACAGTCATAGATATTTTAAAGCAGTCTGTATTACCGTTTTCACAGTCAAACAGCACATATCTGAATGTGTCTAGATGTATTGAGAGAAAACAGTTGTCAAATTGTATTAGCAATTGTGTGAGACTGCATGCACGGTTTATAACTTTAGGAATAACATAGATACAGTAGAGTTGTAAAACATAAGTGTGTGTCTGTATACCCACCTAACCATATACTGGGGACATATTTGTAGAAGTGAACTGCTGAGAACATCCAGGGACGCCCTCATTTGACAGGATATAAATGTAATAGTTTTCATTCATTCATTCGTTCAAAGGGTGCAGAAAGTTTTCTGTTAGGGTTAGATTATAGTATTTGTAATTAGCTTTATAAAAAAACAGAAGTCTATGCAGTGTCCAGTTTAAAAAGCCACTAAACCTGTCTGGATACGAATTAAATGTTTGTGCGCAGTTATTAATGGAATGCAGTAAATAAGATACTTTTACTGATATTCCAGTAATTAATGATTTTAACATTTTTGTTTTCATTAACATGCGTTCCAAACCTGTAAGACTTTATTCAGTTTTTTTTCAATCATGGTTTGTATCATACTTCGGAACAACATTTCATTTTTGGATGAACTGTCCTTTTAATATTTGATTTCACTGGAATTGCTGAGAGATGGCGTTCACATATATACACAGTACATATATTATTCATATTTAAAGCGCAGTAATCAACTCCTGTTAAGTATTAGATGTTTGCAATTTGCAAAATTATTAGGAATACATTTGTAGAATAATATAATACGAATACTCCAGTATACACTTTTACATGAATTTGCAATGCAATGGGTAGTATATGAATTTAACAAATAAAATAAAGCATCTGTAAAAAGAAACAAACCAGCTCTCAATTTGTTTTTAATAAAACTGCAAAACAGTCATCAGATTTACAGTACAATCTCAATTACTGGGACAATACACGGATTGCATAAAAAAAACCAACGTTTTAGAGCAAGCCTCCAAACTTTTGTGCAGCCATATGCAAAATTGCTCAAAACAGACGTATTAACAGAACGATAGCTGGCTGAGACTGTGATTTAAAAAAAACAAACATTCCCTTTATTGTAGCCTGACCATTTTTCCCACACAATTTGTTTGCCCCTTTGTTTCAGAAGCATGATCTGAAAAGATGTCTAAAACATGTAGTGATGTACAATAAAGACAGGCAGCATTATTATGAAACAAACATAAATCAAGATTTAATCGCGAATTTCCAATTGTACGAATGCCAAATACTAAATCAAATAAACTGCTTAAATAAAAATTCACTGCAATTTTTTTTTATCGTTACATTGATGCCATATCCAAACTTCATCTGCAGAAATGATGTCATAACGTAAATCAAAGAAGATTCACAGAAAATAAATTGAAATGCAGAGGAGCTGCGATAATCGTAAACATCTTAAAAATCAAACTAATAATGCCAAATGAACAGCATAAATTAAGAATGATGCACGGTGCACTGGAAACGATTAGCTTGCCGCTATTCTTCACTAAAGCATAAAACTCGCATTTCATTTTATGAAGCTAATTTACCATTAAAACTGGAGACGTAAAAGGGGAAAGCCCTATTGCACTCTGCTCTGCCATGATTACAAATATGTAATAATAGCAACAACATTAAAACAAAGAATCGGTTAAGTATATGCACATCTGGTCCTGGAATGATGGCTTGAGGGGTGTGGGAATACTTGTTGGTGTGTGTGTGTTACAGACGGTGGATATCAAACACCCAGTTTGTTGGCTTGCGTCAGCACCACCTTCAGGATGGGCATGAAGGCAGACGTCTCGCTGAAGTTGCTGCTGCTCACGATGTGTGTGTGGATGTTGAGTCCGTCGCTGTAGCAGCGGCACTCGATGCTGCGGGCCATATTGTGCAGACCACCGACAATAGCTGGAGACAGCTGGAGAGAAGAGATTGTCTCGCACTCAAAACATTGCTAAATATAATATTTAAACACCAGTAGTATTTTAAAGCTTGTGGTTAGGGGTGGGTGATATGGCAAAAATATCAACACGATTAACAATTTTATCACGATTCTTTGTCATGTTGGTTTTACTATTTTGCAAGTTGTCTGAGCATTAAGGGCTTTTCACACTGAAAGCGAAAATTCGGCACGATGACGCTTTTGAATCGAAACAACAGATCCCTATGGGGCTATTCACACCAGGCGCGATCATTCGCGGTGCGAAAAATCAAGGATTTTTTTTTCGTCCTGTGTGTCGATTTTTTCCCCGTCGCTCCACGATGAAACGGGCCATCCAATCAGATTTGAGCTTAGATCACGTGCCCACAGCAGCTGCTGTTGCACAAAAGGTTGAGAGTGGTGGCGCTGTTTCGAAAACCAGTGTAAACAAACACCGAAGAAGGGTATCCCGGCCGGTAGAGAGAAGAGAGTGAATGCTGAGTTCCTGTAATCTTTGGTATCTGAGAACAGATTTATTCTCACATGTTCTTTATATAATTTCTAAATTCTCCATTGAATTATGTGATCTGGAGTGTCCGTTTTCTTCCACGTGCGCGAGTCTTTACTCTCTAGATCTACCGTGTTTAAAAAAACGAGTCAAACATTTTTCTAAACATGAAATATGAAAGCAAATAGACATATGATTATGTATGTGTTTTGTATGCAGCTCATGGTAATTTTATAACAATAAAGGATGTTTATGACTGTAGCGAATCAGCTCATAAGGGAAATATGAATAATTAATCATAACTAGTTATAATTAATTATAAATATTTAGATCCGCTGTAGATATTTACTTGACCTCTCAGGGTCAACTGTCTGTCAATTCTAAGAACGTTAATTTCCTGGTTAAGGGAAATAACTTTCTTACTGTACAATTCTACAAAGAGCTTGTAGCATAAATCTGCATGATTAAGTGACTCCAGTTATGAGCAAACAATGAACAACATCAAGTGTGATACAAGTAAGACTTTATTAACCACATAAACACTTAAACTAGTCTAACATACTACATAAACACATAAACTGGTCTAACATACACACACACACACACACACACACACACACACATAC
>NW_015547666.1:707111-714467 GCF_001515605.1 Sinocyclocheilus anshuiensis | reverse complement strand
GTCTTTGAGTCAGAGCGCGTTAACTCTCTCGATCTTCCATATTAAAAATATCGAGGGAAACATTTTTCTACACATGAAATATGAAAGCACATAGACATATGATTATGACGATATATTTTTTGTATGTGTTTTGTATACAGCTCACGGTATTTTTATAACAATAAAGGATGTTTATGACAATAAGCAGTGTGGCATACATACAAAGTGCATGTCTGCCTGGAATCAAAATCAACTATAGAGCACAATCGGGAGTTATTACAAGCACTGGATGATGGTTTAAAGTGGGTTTTAAGCAAATACATTAATAATTACATACATTTTCAAATGTGGCTTGATGCTAATTGTACTTCTATTTATATTTTACGAAGTTTTCTTGTAAGCATTATAGATAGTTTGTTTCTGGTGTAGATCCTAACTTTATTTAGCTATATTTATTTAATGCTGTATATTGAGCAGTGGACGATGTTAAATCCATATATGAGATACATATCTGAGTAAAAATGCATTGCTGGTCGGCACCACCTACGCTAGCGCCGTGAATTAGCAGAAGGCGATCAATCGTTTCGTGCTCGGTGTGAAAGCAACGTTCGATTTTTCGCATCGCGCTCAGTGTGAAACGGCCTTTACAGCCAAACTAATTTCCCTATTATAAAGACAAAGCCTTTCAAGGTAACAAAATATAAAAACGAATGGCAGATATTTAGGCCAAAGTGGGCAAAGATAAAAATCGTTGTTATTTTATCTTCGTTATTAAAAAATAAGTACGAAGATACACATTACAAACACACATAATATACAAATTAAACAAAGTGTTTTATTTTCAGGTACAATAGGTTATGTATTTAGCAGGAGCATTCAAGCAATTTAATGAACAAACATAAAAATAAAACTATATAGATTGATTGCTATTAAAGCAACTGTATTAATTTTTTCAGTCAAGAGTAGTGAGTGATTTTTCTCTTTGTGTTTTGTTGTTTTAACATTAAAGAATAAAAATTCTGTAAATTCTGTCATAGTGTTTTATTTTTATACCATAATTTACTCACTCAAAATTAGTTTTAAACCTGAGTTTCTATCTTCTGCTGAACACAAAAGAAGATATTTTGAATAACGGCTTCAGACACGGGTCACGACGAGGCGTCCCCCATAGCGACCCCTAGAGGACGCAGTTCGAAGTTCCCATGAAAGGGAACAAGCAGTTGCTGGTCCACAGAGACTTACATGGTATTTTTTTCCTACTATCAAATTCAATGTGGACCAGCAACTGTTTGGTTACCCACGTTCTTCAAAATATCTTCTTTTGTGTTCAGCACAAGAAGGAAATTAATACAGGTTTGGGATAACGTTAGTAAATAATGACAGAAATTAAATGTGGCAGCGGCTATTTACACTAACTGCAAATAGCTATAGATTCCATTTACACTGGTAAAATAGCAAGATTTTCTGCCATTTATATTTATGCGATATTAGATTTGAAAAGGGAGAAAAAAAAAGTTTGGCAAAAGGCGGGTTCGAACTTGGGTCGATCGCGTCAAAAAGCACACGCCTTACCATTTACACCACGGAGGCTGATTTTTCAGGAGCGTCTTTTTTCAGTGTTGACTATCCCAATCAGACGTTGGTGGGCGGCATTAGTGTAAATAGCCTCTGCCAACAAGGCGGGCTATTTGCACTTAGGCTACGTTTACACGACAATGATGTAGTCAAACACTGAAAAGTTTTTCCCTTGCTTTTTTAAAAATTTCACGTATACACGACAACGTTTTCAAAATGATTTGCATTTACACACATCCGCGAAAACGTCCAAAAACACTGCATTACGTATGCAAGGCCAGTAGTTGGCACTGTCACCTTGTTAGTAAACAGTACCTGTAGGGAAGTGACGATTATACTGTATGTTGTATATGCGTCTCTGCTGTTGGTTGTAATATTGGTGAAGCAAATCCACACTTTGCTGAAGAAGCGTTAGCAACAGTGGCATGCGTTAGCAACAACAGTACCATGTACTCCGCCATTGTTGTGTATGTTTGTTCGCGCATGCCTTTAAAATCGACATGTACTGCGCATGTCTACATACCTAACACGTACTACGCATGACGTCACCGTTTTCAAAGATTCCCGTTTTGGGTGTTTACACGGAAACGACAACGGTGGCATTTTCAAAAACTTGCACTTTAAAACCAGTTTTCAAAAATATGCGTCTTCAATCACCAAAACTCTGTCGTCGTGTAAACTAACAGGCAAAACGCATAAAAAGTTTCCCGTTTTTGGCTGAAAATGTTATGTAAAACTGTTTATTTTCATTTTAGACATAACCAACTCTATACGTAAAACTTGTGTGTTTTGACAGTATTAGCGCAAAAGATAACTTAGCTCAGTAATCAGGCACTGTTTGACAGGGTTTTTAGTGCGCGCGCTTCAGGCATACGCGCTCAGAAAAAGCGCACATCAGAACAGCGCGCAAATGAAACGTTTAACCGGCAAGACTTTAAAGCACATGCAAATAATGTACTTTTGTGATTGCGAATAAGTGCAGTGTCCTGTGAGAGTAACTCTACCGCTGAGTTAACACTGATGTGAATTAGGGGTGCAACGGTTCAACTTACTCACGGTTCGGTTTGTATCACGGTTTTAGAGTCACGGTTTCGGGACGGTTCGGTATCTGCTACGTTTAGGGAAAAAACTATATTGTCAAATAAAAATAAAGAAAATAAGAACAAATAATCTAACTACAAGTAACAGCACAAATAAATAAACAGTGAAAAAAGATACAAATAAAATAAACAGTGCTTTTCAGTTTTTTTAGGTAGGTCTAACATAGTTTTTAGGTACAGAAATTGAACAAATCAAATGTAAAATAACATTGCATATTTGACTGTATAAATTAAAGATTAATCCTTATTAAAGTTACAAAAGTTATTAAATCAAGAGCAGTGAGAGATTTATTTGTTGTTGCAGTTTGATTCATATTAAGAAAGTGCTGTCACTTTAAGAGAACGTTTAGCACGTGCCGAACCGTGTGTAGAGAACCCTACGGTTCCGTACGGGCAAACCGTTCCACCTCTAGTTTACACAGACAGTCTGATGAAGCTGAGGTGCCATAAATGCATTTACACTGCAAAATTTCAAATGCATAACTAATTTTATAAGATTAATGTTTTAAATACTTTTGGACAAACAAGTTAAAAATGTTGGGAAAAACGCAATACTTTTAAATATGAATCCAAACCACAAGTAGATGACGGGAAATGACTGTTTTAATGAGCGAGTCATTAGTCATTCATTCAACCAATTCGTACAAATGGCTGATTCATTCAGAATCGAGGCATATATGAAAGGGTTACTGAATCATTGACTCACTTGATTCATTCAAAAACGTGGATTCATTCAGTATTGAAACACTGCTGTGTGTTGCTGGGAGACACAACAGTTCTGCTGTGGCTTTGATTGAAACTTCATCAGCAAACTTGAGCAAAAACCGTCAATATTGTATTACAAATTGCGAACTTTGTATCTGCTTCACTCACAATGAAGAACTTCCACGACATGTTTACATGCGGATGTGAGCGTAAGATACAGTGCACTGATACTGTTTGTTCAGCCGACTATGTCTGCTAGGATACTCACCAAGACGGGCATTTTGACAATTTTTGTGTGAATTTGTCCATTCAAACAATACTTCACAGAGAGCTTAATATCTGCGCGCGTTCTAAGACGCAGGTTCACGCGCTTCGGATGAGCGCACACACAGATCTTCTCACTGCGCGCGCGAGTTCACATCTTCTGGCTCTTTAATATTTAAACTGGCAAGGCTTAAATGAGTTTAGTTTAAACACAGATAGCAACATGTGCTGTTCAGGTCTCACCTGCGCTATCAACACATGATGACTCTCTGATCATGATGATCAACACACTCTCTCATCGCTCTTGTTGTAATGTATTGCCAGAATTTGTATCCATCAACCGAAACATGCATTAGCCGAACTCTAACAAATCATATTACAGATGCATTGTCAGATTTAAGTTGAACCTCGGTCCTAGTGCATGCCCCGAACCGTGTGTGAAGAACCGTACGGTTCAATTTTTTACCGAGAATCGTTGCACCCCTAATGTGAATGTATGTGGCGTTGTACAGTATATTGAGATGGAGGCGTCAGAACTGTAACTGATAGAATGAGTGCTGTAGCACGATACTACGATATTTCTTCAAAAGCAGATCGTCGAGACATTTTTATCATCCACGATCAAAAATCGTCATATCGCACACCCCTACTTGTGGTATTACCACTAGATTACATGAAAGTGAGTGTTCATTCACAGTAAAATACTCACTGTTTGCTCTCTCAGCTTGTCATAGAGATACTCAAGCCTCTTATGAGCATCATCCAACTTCCTCTTGGTTTGCTGTTAGGATGAAGGGGGAAAACTTGTTTACTTGGAATGCTGGGAAATTTGAAACAGGATACAGACAGAAGAACATGCAAGCAAACATTTTTTGGTAGTAGTAATATTTACTATGGGTAATAACTTGTATGCTGGTCAATATGCTTTTCAAAGGGAGCTTGATTAAATAAGATTATTTGGTAAAACGAATCTCAGATGAAATGTATTTTTAGTCAATAGCTAATGTGAAAGGATTGCCTGTACTGTTTTTGACAAGTATAGTACTGGATATATATCCAAATGAATCGCTATAGATTTTAGATCATAATCGAATCAAGAGCTAGTGAATCTGAATTGACTTGATTTGTCATGCAAATTGCAATAAAACAAATTGCATGTACTTAATAGTACATTTAGCAGTAAATATGAAAATGAAAACTAGAGACACACCATATAGAAACGGCATGAGAAATACATGAGAGCCAATATACTGTTCAGAAATTTGGGATCACTAAGACTTTTTTTTGCTTTTTGAAAACAATGAATACTTCTATTCAACAAGGACACTACAAATTGATAAAAAATGATCAATTAACAACAACAACAACACATATCTGATATCTGAAACACTTACTGGTGTGTTTTTGTTGGTGTTTTTAATAAACAGTATTCTCACTAAAGATTCTAAATACAGAGTTGTAGAATTTATTTTGTAAAACCAGGTATCACATCATTATAATATTGAAGGATAAAGCCCCGTTCACACCAAGAACGATAATTATAAATAAGCTGGAAAAAAATCATTCTGAAAGTGATTCCAACGATATCGTTTGTCCGTGCCTTTATCATTACAGCTGTGGTGTGGACTCTTTAATATTGAGAACGATTTTTAGAACTATATCTTTATCGTTATCTTTATAGTCATCGTCCTTGGTGTGAACAGGCCTTAACTCATTAACACTTCTGAAGCCTGGCATTAATTTACTGTTTGAAACAAGTAAAGTCAATGCTATCTGCTTCCAATACCCAATAATGATTTCTGACATGCACATCTGTTTTTTGTTTTTTTGCAACTTTGGAAGACCAAGAAATCATGAAACAAGAGATTGCTCTTAATAGTGTCACTTCATTGTAAACAAACCGGGTCTGAAGCAGCAGCCAAGCATTTCTGGATCAGTCCCTCAAAAGTGGTCTTCAGAACCATGTGCTCCTCAGGGATTGGCTTCTTAGTGATCTTCTCAGTCGGTATGGACTGAAGTGGATGAGAATAGAGTATAATATGGGTAAAACACCAAGTGTACGACCACTAATACGCTTCCAACAAACATTTAAGGGTTTAGCACTCTAGGTTTATTGTACATAAACGATTACCTTTATGACATCTCCAATTGGCGCTCCAGGCGCACCCTCCATGTTGCCCCGAGGCATGCTGGGGTTTCTGCCCGGGGGTCCCAGTGGCTGCTGCTGGATGGGGCTGAAGGTGGCTGGGCCCACAGGCTGATCTGGACCCTGTTGTTGCGGCTGAAGGGTCTGCATGGTTTGGGCAGCAGGGACCTGAGGGTCTCCTAGAGGGGCCATGATGGGTGCTGTAATGGGGGCTGGTGGAGTGAAGTTTTCTGGCATCTAGAGACCAAAAGCACAAGATGTTTTTCTGAAAGTCCAATCCACGTAGGTTATGAGCAAGCAGACGATCTTCAAACTCACCTTCTTCTTTTTGGGAGCTCTGTTGAGTGCGGGAGGATCGTTCCAGCCGTTCTGAGGTCCTGCAGAAGAACAGGAGAGATCATTTCATTTTGGATTTCAATTGGCGGCAATGCATGGTCCAGTTTAACTCTCAGAATGGAGAGCATAGAGTTGTTAATGAATATTATATCATGCTGATTGGAAGTAGGTTCTTAATCACAACTATTGCAGGACTCCACAGTTAAAGATCTGTTCTGCATGCACCATTGAACGCAAGAAAACAATCAATTATATTGGACAACTAACAAAATACGCCATTTTAAAATTTAAGGCATAAGTTATTTACAGCCACAGTGACGTTTACCAAACTTACCGTGCAAATGCAGAGCAAAATGACTGCTTATGTCCTTGTATCTATTTACAGCCAATATTTGATAATTATAATATCATGATCATAAATGAGTGATTCATTCATTTTAGAATTACTTGAGAAAAACAAAATCACTGTGAAAAATTCTATTATTTATTAATAATCCAAGACGGACAATTACGGTCCTCCATGCTAGATTGTTATAACTCTCTTTATAAATTCACCTTCCAAAGACCAGGCTGAGTCTTGATTTAATCCTCCTGCAAATACATAAGGTAGCTGACGCATGACGTGTCCATCAACGTTTTTAATGCAACAGAGAGACTTTAGATTAAAACTGAAATAAACGTATGTAACTCATGTAATAAACAGCACCAGTTCACCACTGGTAATAATTTTTAACTGTGAGTGTACAACTCGACTGAACACCACTTTTAATCACCTTTTTGTCTTTATTAGTTCAAAAATAGCCCTGCAAACAGCCAATCAGATTTGTTTAAATGAGTCTGCAAGCCTACCTGTAACAACTGTGTTAAAGCTATAATGAACAAGAACTACCATCTATAATATACAGTATATAAAGTCTAAAATATTTTGGATTTTAAATTTTTTTGAAAGAAGCCTTTTCAAACTCACCAAGGCTATATTTATTTGATCAAAAAACCTATAATATTGTGAAATATCATTACAGTTTATATTAACAATTTTCTATGTGAATGCACTGTTAGATGTTAGATTGATGCAAATAACTGATCAAAAGTGACAGAATTCTTTGAAATATTATGTCTCTATTTCCAATAGATGTTTTTAAGATTCAAAATAATAACTATTATTAAGTGAGCAGCAACGGAGCAGCAAATCAGCATATTAGAATGATTTCTGAAGGATCATGTGACACTGAAGACTGCAGTAATGATGCT
>NW_015547666.1:676906-706917 GCF_001515605.1 Sinocyclocheilus anshuiensis | reverse complement strand
TTATTTCTGTGATGCGCAGCTGTATTTTCAGCATCATTACTCCAGTCTTCAGTGTCACATGATTCTTCAGAAATTCACTAATATGCTGATTTGCTGCTCAAGAAAGCATTTCTGATTATTATCAATGTAGAAAACAGTCCCAATATTTTTGTGGAAACTGTCATCTGTCATACATTACCATTGAAAAGCTTGAAGTGAGTTTTAATAACAACAATTTTTCATTTACTATGCAAATCAGCGTATTAGAATGATTTCTGAAGGATCATGTGACACTGAAGACTGCAGTAATGATGCTGAAAAGTTCAGCTTTGATCACAGAAATACATTACAGTTTACAATATATTCACACATAGAAAGCAGTTATTTTAAATTGTAATAACATTTCACAAAATTACTGTTTTTACTGTTTTTTTGTTTGGTCAGCAGAAAAGGCTTTTGACTGCAATATATATGAAACACCTGATGATTCTCATCAGTCACTGCTTGTATGTGTTAGATCTGGTGCTGAGTGCAGACCTGCTCTCTGGGAGGCTGGAAACAGTGCGGGTTCAGTCTGAATACCTGGAGCTCTGGCGACCGGAGGAGGAAGATAAGCCGTGGGCGACCCCGGCCCACCGTGCTGGAAAGACACGCCAGAAGAGAGAGGAGGAGGAGAGAAAGGCTGGCCTCCCTGAGGAGGCCCAGAAATCACAGGAGGAGCTGCTGGCTGAGAGGAGGCAGGGTGCATGAACTGTGGAGGATAGACAGCAGCGGCAGAGGAGGAGGAGGAGGAGGGTGGAGGAGGAAGAGGAGAAGCCGTAGAAGAAGAGTACTGAAGAGGCTGATAGATGCCAGGAGTCCCGGCGGCAGACATGAACTGCTGAGCAGGAGGATAGTCTGAAGATCATGAGGAGAGGAGACAACAGGCAGTTAGTCATTCAGAGTCATTTCACAGTACAGCCGCAGTTATGAGCATGCAAACATTAATAAACAGCTCTAGTGAAATGATATGTACTGTTAACATACATCTGAGTACATACTGAGCAAAAAGTTCATGCAAAGATTTTACAGCAGCCAGCATCCGTACAAAACACCATGCATTGCTTAAGTTTACACTTGTTGGTGAACTCATTTCTGCACCAAAATTAACCATGGTTTTACTACAAATAAAACAACAACAACAACAACATTAAACTATGGTGACCACAAATTAACCATGATTTTGCTACACTAACTATAGTTTAACCATGTAATTCTGGTTATACAAATGGTAATCAATAAGCCTAAAACCATGGTTACTACACTTTTGCTATAATAAAACCATGGTTCATTTTCGTAAGGGGAAACCAGATTTTTAGTGAGTGTCACTTGCCTGTGCAAATCTAGCTGTTGTGGTTTATTATGAGGTGTTTTTAATGGATTTCCGTGTATTTCCAAGGTTGATCTCGGCAGATGCTTACTGAGCAAGTCAAAACAATCCACCTCAAACCAGTATTGCAATTTTTTAAAGTAAAACTAAAACTATTAAAAAAAAAAACTTTTTTTTTTTGGCAATCAAAAAGCATAATTATAAAACGGAGAGTTCCGGTGCTTGATTCTGATTGGTTGAGCCGCGTTCGAAGCTGTTGTAAATGACTCTACAATCATACACCTTTGTTTACTTCTGTGTGTTGCTCGGCAACCACTTTGTTGCAATCACAACTGATTCTGAGGAACTACATTGTTTGGTGGAAGAATACTGTTTTTATTATCTTTACACTTTATTTGCTCTGTTTTATTCTGTGAAACCTTACTACGTATATGGAATAACCGTTTTATAAAAGCAGTAAGCCCCGTGAAGCCGTGGTTTACAGTGAATTTATAACAGCTATGGGGGTTTTAGGCACGACACTCCGCCCATTAGCTGTTACAAATTCACTGTAAACCACGGCTTCACGTGGCTTATTGCTTTTATAAAGTATTAAATGAAAGCTTGAAATGACAGGAAACTGATGCAGGTTGGTTACATGACAAAGACAACATGGCAGATATAGTATGTCCAGATTACATTCATACTATTAAGATTGTACTTTTTTTACTTAGTGCAAAGTAATTACTCGATAAAAAGTACCACCTGCGATTTTGAACACAGCCAACAAGTCAGTGGTCGGCCATCGGCCAATATCAGGCCATCGTTAAGTGAATTGGCTTAGTTTTTGTGTTGTTTTGCTCTGAGGGCACTTGAATTGGCAAACTGTTGAAAATTTGAATTGATTAAATAGCCAGCTGTCTAGAAAGAGTTAATCTAACAGCGCACGTCAACGTCAAAATGTTTGACATGACCAATTCACAAAGAGTTTTACAGGTGAAAGTGTGTGAGGTAAGAAGTAGCTAAACGTAAACTGATAGGTGAAAGCTTTTTAATGTGTCACCTTTAAGCTAGGCTTGCCGCGATAGACGGTGCTGACGGTGATACCGGTGTTAAGCCGCAACACCGGTTACGTCACTTGCCCACCGACCCCCACCGTCGTTTTGATTTTTTATAGTAATAAAAATCATTTAGTTCAGTAAAAGAACAGACACTACAATTAAAAACTGAACGCGGCTGCTCAATACAGCGTGCCGAACGACAGTCGCATCACAGATCAGATTTCATTTCTCCAGTGAGGAGAGTGAGTCGAGCTGACTGACAAGAAGAGTGAGGCGAGACAGACAAGACGATGATTTAGTTTAGAAACTAGATGCAAAAGCACCTGTTTAGCCCGCTAATTCGAAAGTGAAAGTAAAACGCGCACGGTGCTTTTAAGCTATTTAAAAGTGAAGGAAAGCAAGGAAAAGAGGAAAAATTCAAACAAACTAAAAACGAACAATTGCTTTACGCCGAATTGCCGCTATTTGAAAGTGAAAGAAAGCGAGGAAAAGAGAGAACGCCCCCACGGTGATACCGGTATTACTGGTGTTGTCACACGTCAATTAACCAGTTGGGAAAATTTCCTCACCGTCACAACCCTACTTTAAGCTCATGTAGTGAGAAAACAAAGCTTTGTCTAAGGTTTAGTGGTAAGGATGAGGAACACAGTCATGATTTCTGTGACAGTACACTTACTCTGGTACTGCTGGGAGAACATGAAGGGAGCGGAGGCGCTCACTGGAGACTGAAGGCCAAAGACTGGAGCGGAGGACTCCACCTGAGGACAGACGAGACAGAAACCTGTTTAGACTGATGAGGAGAACACAGCGTGATCCAGCCTGCCACCAACACTAGAGATGCGCAAAACTACGTCTTTTTATACTACAATATCACTCAAACCTTTGGGGTGGCTAAGATTTTTTTCATGTGAAGAACGAGTATTTATATTCCTCTCTTCACAATGGACGTACTGTGTGACTTATCAGTTCAGTGGTAAGTTAGATAAACAACACTCAATATTTTAAATGGTGTCATTTTGTTTAAATAGAGTATTATAACTATCGTTATACTATACTATCATAACTGCTGTTCAAAAGTTTGAGATCAGTAAGATTTTTAATGTGTTTTAAAGAAATCTCTTCTGCTCACCAAGCCTGCATTTATTTGATTAAAAACACAGTAAAAACATAATATCGCGAAATATTGTTACAATGTAAAATAGCTGGTTTCTATGCGAATATATTTTAAAATGTTATTTATATCTGTGAATCAAATAAAGCAATAAGCCCCAAGAAGCCTTTGCTTCGCGTCGTGCCTAACAACGCCCCTTAGTTCCAACAAAGTGGTTGCTGAGCAACACACAGAAGTAAACAAAGGTGTATGTTTGTAGAGTATTTTACAACAGCTTCGAACGTGGCTCAGCCAATCAGAATCAAGCACCGGAACTCTCCGTTTTATAAAATGAATTTTACATTCAGTGTCACATGATCCTTCAGAAATCATTCTAATATGCTACTCAAGAAACATTTCTGATTATTATCAATGTTGAAAACAGTTGTGCTGCCCAATATTTTTGTGGAAACGGTGATACATTGGATTCTTTTTTAGGATTCCTTGATGGAAAATTTCAAAAAGAAATCTTTTGTAACATTATAAATGTCTTTACTGCCACTTCTGGCTGAATAAAAATAGTAATTACAGACCCCAAACTTTTGAGCAATAGTGTACATACAACATATTACAATATATAAAAAAATGCATATACTATGTCACCCTTTACATTACAGTGCATCTGCCAGCTAAATATCACTTATCACCTATAGCATTTACATAAAGAACCCAAACAACTAGTGCCTTTTGTTATGAATGAATGGCATGTTTTATATGTTGCTTCTGATACACAGATGTTAAACATGTCAGAAGTCTAACGTTACGAGCCACCGACTTAGTCAACACAGTATACTCTGACATCTGACTACGACTTATGAAGTACAAAACTAAACAGCTACAGCACAAGCTTCAGCATATCTACAATAATCATGTAAATAAATGTGAAGGACTGTCAAATTGTTGTCCTGGCTTGGGGGAAAAACTGCTAATGAAATGCAGTGAACAGTTTAGGACAAAAGACAAGCATGCAGGACAGTCTGGAGTTTAAAATGATAATATAATGAATGCCAATATTTATATTTGTTTTATAGCTGTATTTGACTTTCCCTCACTCCATAACAAACCTTTAAACTTTAAAGACAGTATTCAGAACAGAACAGGAAAGATATATTTTTATAGTGCTTATAATGTTTGTAGATGTTTACCGGTATTTTACATTATTTCTTAATGTAATAAAAAAAATGTGCTTTATACACTGATGCGACTTGTGTATTTTTTTCCCCCTCTTAAATGCAAGTTTGCTGCGACTAATTTTCCGGAAAATACGGTAGGTGAAAATATTAGATGTTATAACATAAAAACATAGGATATGAAAGAAATTGGTTATTTGTGAGACAGCACAAACATCTGCATTAATGTATGAATGAAGAGAAGCCACAGAAAATCAGAAACCTCCACACCTGCAAACTCTGGACTGATGAAAAAAGAGCTCAATAATACAAATAATACTTATTAATACTTTTTAAATTCTTCAAAAACTTACTGGAATTTATTGAAATCAGCCAATTCTGATATTAGAATACAACTACATGGTTTTTTTTTTTAGAAAGTAACGTGGTTTGGAAACAACTCCAACTCTAAAGCATAGAACACCATGATTTAAAAACCATGATTTATTTGATTAAAAATACAGGGAAAAAAAGCAATATTGTGAAATATTATTGCAATTTAAAATAACGGTTTCCTATTTTAATATACTTTAAAATGTAATTTATTCCTGTGATCAAAGCTGTATTTTCAGCATCATTTCTCCAGTCTCCAGTGTCACATGATCTTCAGAAATCATAATAATATGCTGATTTATGATCAATGTTGGAAACCGTTGTGCTGCTGAATATTTTTTTATAACCTGTGATACTGTTTTTAGGATTTTTTGATGAATAGAAAGTTTAAAAAAAGAACAGCATTTATTTAAAATAGAAATCTTTTGTGACAATAATATACACTAGTGTTCCAAAGTTTGGGGACAGTAAATTCTTTTCTTTCTTTTAATTTGAATGAAATTAATACTTTTATTCAGCAAGGATGTATTAAATGTAAGTGATAGTAAAGACTTACATAGTTAGGAAAGATTTATATTTTGAATAAATGCTGAACTTTTTATTCATCAAAGAAAAAGTATCAAGTTATAAAAAAAAAAATATTAAGCAGAACAACATTGATAATAAATCAATGATTTTGATTTCAGCATGATTTGAGCATGATTTCAGAATGCTTTCTAAAGACTGAAGTAATGATGCTGAAACTTCAGCTTTGATCACAGCAATAAATTACATTTTAAAGTATATAAAATAGAAACCCATTATTTTACATTGTAATAATATTTCTGTTTTTGCCCTGTATTTTTGAAGAGCAGAAGACATTTCTTTTATATTAAAAAAAAAAAAAAAAAAAAAAAAAAAAAACTTACTGATCCCAAACTTTTTTAACAGCAGTGTGTGTGTGTGTATATATAGAGACGAGTTTGCAGGTGTGAATCTTGTTTCTCAGTTTAGAAAAGCAAACAAATATGTGTCTAGATCAGGGGTGCCCAAACTCAGTCCTGGAGGGCCGGTGTCCTGCAGAGTTTAGATCCAACTTGCCTCAACACACCTGCCGCAAAGTTTCTAGTATGTCTAGTAAGAGCTTGATTAGCTGTTTCAGGTGTGTTTAATTGGGGTTGGAGCTAAACTCTGCAGGACACCGGCCCTCCAGGACCGAGTTTGGACAGCCCTGGTCTAGAGTTTAACGCACTTATAATGTAAGTCACTGGAGTAAACTAGAAAAGATACATTACTGTTCAGACCCAAATATGGAGCAAAGCCCACTAGAGATCGACCAAAGAACCAAAAAAGCCAGAGTATGGTATTAAATGAGCGGTTTAGAGACCCAGCAGGTTTTGCTCATGCGCTGTGTGTCGGTCTCGGCTCTGTGGGTCTGTACCTGCGGGTCAGCGGCAGGCACGAGCCGGCGAGGGACACTGGGCAGAGCTGTAGGGGTTTGGTTACTCCAGGACGTGACAGTAGAGGCGGATCTACCCTGAACACAACACAAACACAAAAACATGCTGGTATCGGCCGCTGGTGCTTTCCTCGCCGGGTGTGAGCGTGTCTCGTACCTGTGGGTAATACTGAGTGTGTGCGGCGGGCTGCGCGGGGACCTGTGGAGGTTGAGGTTGTGTGTATGTCTGCACTGGTACAGCGGCGGGAAGCGTCTGCCTCACTCCAGACTGCTGCTGCTGACCCAGAGCTCTGCTCAGACGATCACGCAACTGATCCACAGCAACCTACAGACAAATACAAATCATCAGACGCACAGAGCTGCCATTAAACAACTATACAGTGCGGTCTCACTTTACATTAGGTGTCCTTAACTACTAGGTTCTTGCGTTCATATGTAGTTACCATGTTCATATTGTATTGCATAACACTTCTGCTGCTATTGAGGTGGGATAGGGGTAAGGTTAGGGACAGGTTTGGTGGTATGGGTGGGGTTGGTGATTGGGTTTGTGTGTGGTTTTAAGGAGGGTTATATCATATCCAAACTCAAAATATGTCATTTCCATAGCTAAAATACATATTTTACAGTCACTATTACGCAGATTGATCATAAACAGAGCTAAAAGGCATCTTACCAGTGGCAATCCATCACAAAACTAATATCTACCACAGTTTATCATGGGTAGAATGCGAAATGTTTCAATGTTACAAGCATTTCAGTCAAATGTAATTTATGCAATATTTCAAACCTTTAACCCATGGCAAGGTTTGAAGGGGGATGAACCCATAGCAGCAGTAGCCAAATTTAATGGAAAAAAAGTGTGGACTTGGCAACCCTGCATCCAACACGAGCTGCATCCAAAGCAATTTAAATACTCTGCATATTGATAGCGGCTCCCTGATGCATGAAAATTATATTCAATATTATACAAAAACACACAGAATGAATGGCGACTGTAGAAAGCAAAAGCCAAATCCCGGACATTTCAGGTGATTTAGAAATCCCGGCCGGACTTATTTTTTAGGTCTAAAAAGAGGACAGTGTCAACAGTGTAATTATAAATGTAATTACAGAAATTAATTACAGATGTAATTATATGCAGGTATTTTTTTTTTTATTTAAGTACAATGTAAAACATGTATGTACACAATAATAGTGTATAAATAGCAACAAACAGAGATTTGTGTGTTTGTGTAGTGCAAACAGTGCATGAGAGGTTTTGTTTGTGAGACTACTTTCAATGATTGATTTAAATAAAATTCAGGAATTCTTATTATCATTGTTATTAAAGTGAACAATAAATTAATAGATGATTAGTAACATTAAAATAGCAAAATGCATGCAGAGTACTCAAATCCCTTTGCAGCTGGCCTATTTTTAATTATTAACTAATTATTAATAATTAATAGCTAATTATTAATACTTAATACTTGTTTAATGTTCTATTTTATTTAAAAAATAAATAAACTTAGGAAATGCACTTGTATTTGGATTTTACCATTTAAACATTTTCAGGTCCAAAATATTTACGAATCTCTCATAACTTGTGAGACAAACGTCACAAAATTACTCTCCAAAAATTAATTCTTTAGGAAACTTAAAGGGGTGGTTCACTGTTTTTTTTTCTAGGCTTGATTGTGTATACGGGGTGCAGTCTAACATGTGTTAATGCTTCGTTTGTTAAAAAACGCATTATTTTTCACATAATTTATCTTTATTCCACACCGTTCTGTCCCTTCTCTGAGAAACACGCTGATCTTTACCTGTTTTTATGAAGCCCCGCCCTCAGAAATAGGCGATGGGCTCTGATTGGTTAGCTACCCCAGTGTGTTGTGATTGGCTAAACCGCCTCTAGTGCGTGTCTTTGTTATTTGTAAATGCTACTGCTTATGTTAGCTTTTAATATACGGTTTTATCCTGATTAAAGCTTTAATACAGTACAGAAACCGCATGCACGTACATATTTAATGCTTCTCATAGCTATGTGAAAATAAGTGTATAATTGGAACAGTTCATTGTTGGAGCTGAATGAGAGAGAAAGAGAGAGAGAGAGCGAGAGAGAGAGATGCAAAGCGTGTGCAGAGCAGGGCGACACGAGGAACAGTATTAAGAACCGCTGCTTTAGAACATTGATTTTGAAACTTGTGAATCCATTAGAATCGTTAGAAGACAGAATCGCGATTCATATATGAATAGATTTTAACGTGCACCTCTAGTTTTCTCTTCCTCTTCTCTAAGCATTCTCGCATGTTCCCGAGGGCGGGGTTTATCTGGGTTTTGTGACGTCGCAAACCCAGGAAGTAACTCGTTGTTCCTACGATCCGTTTTTGTAGTCATTAAACTGCCATAATTATAAAATATATCTCCGTTTGCATTGAACTTTCAGCATCGTAACTTCGCAGATATCGTTTATGCTCAAACAGCAACATTACACACTAACTAACATTAAAAAAAGTGAAATCGCAATCAACCACCCCTTTAATAAACCTCATAAAAGTGCATTCACATCAAGTAAGATTGCTTAATTTTATAATTGTTAATAAAATCTTTGTAATAGATTTTGAATATTTAGTCAATGCAGTGTTATTTTTGTAATATTGATATGCTACTCTAGTATTTATTAATACTTTAAATTATTTTTTATTTTTATATTTTAATTTACATTTTAATTTTAGTTAAAATTTTATATTTTTATTTTTAAAGCTATATAACTTTGCTTTTTATTTTTACTTCAGTTCTAGCTTTAGCAATTTTAGTACTTCAACTTAAACTTACTTTATTTCAGTTAGTTACCAAGGCAGCACTTCATAAACATTTTTCATCTAATATTTATATTTTATTTAGGGCTGCCCCCCAATAGTCGACTAGTCGTTAGTCGACCAGAAGAGGCTTGGTCGACCAAAATTGTATTAGTCGCAGAAAAACTAAATAAATAAATAAATTCCACAGGCGAAGTCACGCAGTCCGTGACGGACAGATCGTTAACGGCTAGTCTATGGTAATACAGTACATTGGGCAGGACATCCAAATGCTCACCTATCATTCATCGACCTCAAATATGGCTTATCATCTGAAATATGTAAGTAGCAGCAACTTGTGTGGAGTGTGAAGTGTGTGCTCACTGCAGGACAGATGGAGGTGCCAGTGCGCTCACTTGCTCCTAAAATACTCTGTCATTTCTGGTCATACAGATAAGAGTAATACATCTTTCGAATCTGTAAAGACTCTATGTTTATTTGTGTGCACTCACAATAACAACAAATCGCGCTTTTGATAAATAATGAAAGCAAACATGATGCGCTTTCTGTCGTCTCGGTCTCTGTGAACTTGAACACGAAACTCCGAGTATATCTTTGCGTTACAGACATGAAAAATATATCTATATCTATAGAGAGCGAAATATCTACTTTTAAATTAACCAATTCAAATGGAAAACAAATATTCTCAGATTATGTAATCCATATGAAACATGTATACAGGTGCATCACTACTGCGGAGATGACGAGTCAGTGTCGCCGACTTCATCTCTTAAACCTAAAACAAAGAAAGCACTAGTTTAACAAATTATTAAAATGTTAATGCAGTCTCCTTACTGTTTTTCCCTGACACATTCATAATCATAGCTTCTGCCGGTGTGCTGTGGGAAGCTTTATTCGTGCACTTGAGCGCTTATTAGGCTATGTAGGCAGCTAAAGTCTCATAATAATGATTTAAACGGTTTATTAATAAACGTGCGATTAGTCGACTAATGCTTAAAATGAACGACTACTAGTCGACAAGAAAAATCTGTAGTCGAGGGCAGCCCTAATTTTATTTCAGCTTATTTAAATGAACAAAAAACTATTTTCTAATAATTTTAGTTGTAGTTTTAATTAACAATAACAACACTGACCCAAACCAGCAAAGGCTGAAATCCTTGTTTTAGAGCAATTACTGCATTTTACACAAGACGCGCATTGCCTTGTTATCCAGGATGCATCAGGAGGCATTAGTATTTATCCTAAAAGTGCAGTCACATGTGCAATCGGCTCATTTTAGACCATGTTTAAACCTGTTTTTAGTGCTCGCCACTATTATAATTTGATATAGAGCTCTACAGAAAACAATTCAACACATTATTTTTGCAAAAGCAATAGCAGTTCACCATGTGGTAAACTTTCTCTTGTGTGTCCATCTACCAACTTAAGGCACAATTTCTGACGGTCACCTGTTGAGTGTTGGTGGGCAGGTAGGATATGGCCATCTGTAAGCTGCCCTGTGATGCCAGCAGACTGGTGTACTGATTCATCTTCTCTGCCAGCAGTGCACCCATATCAGGAGAAACACCACCCTGTGCTCTCAGCACAGCTCTCTGCAGGACCACCACCTTCTCAACCAGCTCCTACAAACAACAACACAGTTACAACAATCCATTAGTTCATACTTCAATGCTCATATTGTGTTCATATAAAAACACCAAATCACAATCAAGTTCAATAAAAACAGGTCTTGCTGGAAACACGATGGACTGCAGTCTTGGGCCAGTGGGTTTCTGAAGCCTCACCTGCAGTGCCAGCGGGCTGCAGGAGTCCTGAGCTTTGGCCCAGTAGGCAACCAGCTGCTCTACCGTGCCTGCGCAGATGTAGCAGAGACAGGCCTGAGCCTGCAGTGCCGTGTCCTCGGCAGCCTCCAGCCTGGAGCCCAGCAGACCTGCAGGAGAGAACCAAACATTCATGCTAGGGCTGGCCGATTTTTCAGATTTTATCGATGAATTTGAATTTCATGTTTTGCCACGATTTTATTTTTTAGAAATCAAGGAATCGCGATTTTGAATAGAAATATTACCAAACGTTAGAATTAGGCACTTCGACAATATGCCAATCATAACAGTAAAGAACAATCCAACCACATGTCGGTGCACGTGATTAACCGCTCACGTGTGATGCGCTCTGCGAAGGACCATAAGTAGAATATATCGCTAGGCGCTATTTACATAGAATGCGCTTTTGTGTTGACAGATGCGACGCGGCAGTGGAATAGGAAAAAATTCAAGAAAATGGGAGTCGAACTTCTTTTAACTTGAGAGCTGCGTTTTTAAAATGCCGTTTCATGCATGAGATGCTGCAAGAGACACGAGCGCAACAGTCAAACACGTCCATGTTCACATAGAAAAACAATGGAAAAGCAGCACAAGCGAATAAGAAACCTGTAGGCTAACTGATACTGTATGTTTGATATTTCATGCTTGCATCATGGTAACAGACTGAAAGCTGCTGTTGTTTTTACAGAACATTTATAGTTAATAATAGTCTACTGGTGTTATACCTTCAGGCATTTTTAATTTGAATTACCTTGACTTTTGAGGGTTTTTTTTAAAGCATTTTCCTCTTATTATTTCTGAACATATGTATAAGGCAAGTTTGTAAGAGATGTAGTTCATGCATCTTTTCTGCAAAGATAAATAATGTCAAATACATGATTTGTTTAACATTTACATCATGTTGACAACTTCATGTGTGCTGCACTTGGAATAGAATTTTCTTTAACTAGAGGGTTAAAGAAAAATTACTTGAATCATGGTGTAGTTACATTTTCAAGCTGACTAGAAAATTTAAAGAAATTGAGAATTGAGAATTGGTCAAAAGTTGTGAAAAAAAAAAAAGACAAATGTTAATTTTTTGCCATATCGCCTAGCCCTAATTCATGCACATAACTACCCTTGAAAATATTGAAATGGAGTAATCAAAAACAGGGCTGGGCAATGTAGTAAGCAAAAATATATATTATAGGGGTGTAACAGTACAGGTATTCGAACCGAAAATGTTTGATTCGATACATGTGTACTGAACAAATACAGCATTGTTTTAACCACTGCACGTGCAGAACTTAATGTATAACTTCCAGTTTTATATATTGTTACTGTCTATAAGAAACAAAGCCTAATCTTTTTAACTGTGTCCATTTTTTCAGGAAATTCAAATGATAAATGCCATTTTGGCAAGTTTTTGATGTAGAGTGTTTCTCTTTACTACTAGTTATAGCATGAAATAAATGTGAATGAACATCTCATGCCTCATGTAATCGCTCAGTCAGTGTTTTAACCACGGAAAAACGTCAGTAAAACAGTTTGCAAACAAAATGTCACATAGCATTACATTTCCCTCAGGCAAGTCATCAGTGTCCACAGCTCGTTTGTTCAGTAGAGAAGAGCAATTTGCTAAATATCCACTATATTAGCCTACATATTCATTATATTTTACTTAAGCTGTTAGTGATGTCTTAATTATTTAATATATGTTTAAGTTAGTGTGTAAATGATTACATTTCAATATGTATATATGTTAATGTAAAAACTGCCTTATGTCCAATTTACATGTTTGCATACAATTTTTACTTAAGTGTTGAGTATTATATCTAAATAAATAAATAAAAACTCAATTTAATAGTTTGGGCTCAGTTGTTAATTGTAACCTTTAATATTACAGTAATTTGCAAGAAATAGGGCTCCTATATAGGTTAGCGCATTAGCTGAGGTTGATTTTTATCCATTAATTATAACTGAATTTATTTAAAGACAGAGCAACATTTTGTTCTGTAAACCACTGTTTACTTGCATCTGATGTCTTTCTGAACTGTTTATGTTCACTTCTCTTTAACACTGGCCCCCGGCCATCGGGCAGTTCTTATCACTGAGAACATTAAAATATTCAGTTTTCCTCCAGTATTAATTAAGATGTTAGTGTAGCCTGCAGAAGAGATTCTGTACACTCGACTCACCACAGAGTGAGGAGAACTCCTCTGGCTTTGCATAAGTCATTACTGCAGCCAGAGCTTCCTTCCAGTTCTGCAGGTCACATGTCTCCAAAATGTCCGACCAGTCCTTCATCACCACAGCACTAATGAGCTAAAATACATTGAGATCTGACATCAGAGCTACTAGAGTAAATGTCAAGACATGCAATTCAACACATCAACTACAAATTATATCTATACATATAAAAAAGAAAACGGGTTTGGTTCTTAGTCGGGTCCAAATAAAAAAAAAAGACATATGTGTGACCCTGGACCACAAAACCAGTCTTAAGTCGCTGGGGTATATTTGTAGCAATAGCCAACAATACATTGTATGGGTCAAAATGATTGATTTTTCTTTTATGCCAAAAATCATTAGGGCATTAAGTAAAGATCATGTTCCATGAAGATATTTAGTAAATTTCCTACTGTAAATACATCAAAACTTAATTTTTGATTAGTAATATGCATTGCTAAGAACTTAATTTGGACAACTTTAAAGGTGATTTTCTCAATATTTAGATTTTTTTGCACCCTCAGATTTCAGATTTTCAAATAGTTGTATCTCAGCCAAATATTGTCCTATCCTAACAAACCATACATCAATGGAAATCTTATTTATTAAGCTTTCAGATGATGTATAAATCTCAATTTTGACAAATTGACCCTTATGACTGGTTTTGTGGTCCAGGGTCACATATAAGAGAAGGACAGATCTCTCATTTATAATAACTCCCATAACAGAAGACACAGTATTAGAAGCATGTCTACTGTGATGCTACATGAACTCACCTTAGAGATTTTGCTTTGAGTTTTGCTGAAGTATTTCTTCTGAGTCTTTGCCAGAAGCTCGGGACCGCCAGCAATAGCCAGGATGATGCCGTCAGCCATTCGGTTATCATGCAGACAGAGGTTAACAGCAGCTTCGTAATCGCCAGTCAGCAGTGCCTGGGTCATCAGCCCATCAACGTCTGAAAGAAAAAGCAAGCATGAAGTCATTAGTATAAAATGTAACTTCCTTTAGATGAACTTGACCTCCAATTGTATTTGCTCCATCAACGTTCGTTATATCAGTGAAGGTTATGTGATGAACATTCGAAAGGAAACTTGCCCTGGCTAACTTTGAGGTTAACGGTGTCTGAAGTAGGAGCTGGAGTAATGTCTGTGTTGGACGTCTCCTCAGCAGCAGGTTCTTCATCTTCAAAAGGAATCTCGTCTAGGTCCGATGTCTCAGCGGCAGGCGGCTCTTCTTCTTCCACGACAGTGCTTTTCTTCTCAACCTTGATAAGAAAAATATATGGAAATGACAAACATGAGCATTTGCTTCCTCTTCCTGGTTAATTTCAACCACTTGATATTCCACACAATTCAAAAAATGCTGAATGTCATTTTAAAAGCAAAAAACAAAACACAAACACTAAAAAATATAAGCAAAAACAAAATGTTTTGAACAATACAAGTTGCAAACACTAATATGCAAACACTCAAAAACAATAAGTACACCAATAATCAGAGTAAGAAATGACTTGGATTAAGATCGGACTAAATTGCTTTAATGCCTTTTTTTTGTCGTTTTTACTACCTTTTTAAATCGCTATTCATATGCATCCCAACCCAGAACACAAAATATTCAATTCAAATAGGCCTCTTTGTTGTCATTATATTTCTTCTTGCTTCAGTTGTGAAATGTTCTCATTTGTATCCATAATTTCTCAGAAACACAACTAAAATGCCTCTATACTGGTGTTCAAACTATTAATAAAATGCATGATGTTCATGTCTTGTAAAACTGTAAGCAAATCTCTGTCTCTGAGATGCATAGAAGTGCATTTATTTTCCATTTCGCCATGTTTCCAAACTGCTTAAACGTATCACCAGAGACTGTTGCTCCACCGGAAGACCGAGTTACAACAATATGATAATAAAATAACAATAAGAATTAAGAGTTCAAATAAAAAAAAAAAAATTAACAGACTTCTACAATCATACAATCTTCTACAACCCCATTCCTTTCTTACAATTACCTGCGAGAAATGCGTTATCACGATAATGATAAAAAAATGTGTTACAGTAAAAACAAAAATGCATTAAGCTAACAAACACCTATGAGAAACAACAAGATATCAACAGAAAAAAGAACGATCTTGCAATGCCCAAATGGCTACATTTGTGACCTATGCTGGCAAAATGAGCCACAATGAGCAAATTTTCAAAACTTAGATACATAGATGCATACTTAGAAAAGAATGAAAAATTTGTTGGAATCGGATGAAAAAATGACTGAGCTACACCTGTGTGAAGTCGATGGAGTCAGCAAAGTAAACTCAGAGAAAAACTGATTTAAAGTGTGCTTCGGATGAGAGGCAGCGCGAGAAGCGAGTGGAGAAAAGCTACTCCTCTCAGAAAACAAACAAATGAAGATTAGATGATTATTAGATGTTTAATCACTGTTTGGAGCACTGGGATCGCTAGACAAGGGCTTAACATACTAATTTTTGTGAAACCCTCATATTCGACCAAAATTAACATTTCTCGCTTTTTTTGCCCGTAGCTCGAAATTAGCCTGTTCACATTTCGACTCATTTCGCCAGAATGGGTCACATTTGTTAGTCAACTACCAGCTGTTTTGGTAAAATTCTATGTTATGTACACCACAATTCCTAAGGTGGTAGAAAAAGTGCATGCATTTTACCGCAAGACTACACCTCCTACATTTCAAGGCTTGGTTGAAGTTAGTTGCAACACTCAAAAATCTACCACAAAAAAGCTACCATTCCAGCATTCCTGTGTGAGATTTCAGAGAGTATTTCTCCCTCTATATTTTTCTCCCTCTGCCTTGTCAAGTTTAATAAATTCAATTCCAATAATATTTTGCACGGTTAAGAGGTAATTCTATCACACAGGGATGCAGCAACAGGAGGCTCTAGCAGGAGCAAGGTACCTCCTCCAGTGTCGCTGCCTCTGTTGCCCTGGATTTATTTGGGTCACCACAACCAGAAACCTCTTCGACATGTAGCACAGGCCGGCAATCACTGGTACTCAGAAGATCAGTCTCAGAAACAGGATGCTGCGTCATCAAATCAAATTTTGGTGCAGGTGGTTGGGAGTCAACTGGAGTTTGCAAGCTCATGGCTTCTTGAGGCAAGATATCTGGAGAAAGGCCAAGAGCGGCCAGCGGCTGAGAGCTACTACATGGTGGCATCACATCAGATGCTGGCTGTTGTAAATCAACAGTAGACTCAAGAGGTTCAGCTGGCAGCACTGGTCCAGAATGCACTGCACCAGATGCTTGGTGATTGCCTGGCATAGATTGCTGAAACTCAGCTGTTTGTGCACATGAAGGAAGAGACTCTTGTGGCACCATCGCAGCAGCAGATTGAGGAGGTAACAGCAGATCTGAAGATCCCAGATGCTGAGGTTCAAAGAGTGTGACCATCATTTGACCAGAAGAATCAACCTGTGATGTGGGTGTGGATACAGGTGTCTGCTCAAAGGAGTAGGTGAGATCTACTGGTGGGGTGAAGTCCACTGAGGGCTGTGACTGAGGTTTCTGGGTTCTGGCACTGGGGACAATTGTGGGCTCAAGCAAAGGTTCATTCACAGACTCAAGGTTTGGAGGACTTGGATATTCTGGCTCGAGCTGAGGCTGAGCCGACACAGCAATGGGTTCAGTTTCAAGGACTGGTTCATGCTTAGAAACAGGGTCAGGCACAGGGTTTGTCACGGGAACAGGAGCGGCATCATGGTGAGGTGTGGAAGAAGATATGAGTGAAAGCTTCACACACACCACAGTCAGGATAAGATGGAATGCAAGCGGTGAAAAATTAAGCAAACAAGATTATTACATTGAAGAAGTGATTCATTGGCTTATATGAAAAGCCAATGAAGTCTATGACTTTTGGCAACCTCTGCCACTGGTTTACAGATTACTATATGAATGTTTTTGTCATATTACGACCGTTGCATTGTCCATAGAAATAGTGTGTGCCTGCGGCTATATTCCTTGTGAGATGCAATTACTGTAAATTACTGCTTTTCTGAAACAAGCCAGCATCAATGATATATTCAGCCGACAAATGCGAGCAGCCTTCGAAATGAGACAGCTATAGTATTGTTAAAGGTGCATTCAGTAGTTCTTTCAGTAGCATTATCAGGTCACTGAAGACGGCCTTTCTGTCTTCAGATAATTTCTGCTTCTTCAGCTGTACATATTGATTCTCCCGTCGTCTCCACTGATACAATAATAATTATGGTGCACTGTCTAATTAAAAAACAACAACAACAACACTATCTACAGAGGCGGCAGCCAATGAGCGTGAGGATTCTCTTTTATGTTTACCAGGTCACATTATTTCAACATTTTCAAACACTTTTTAAAGAAAACTATAATGAGTACGGTCTTCATCTCATGTGAGTGAACACCATTCAGATGACTCTTGAATTTATTTATTAAGGTATTTATTAGCACCAAACTACTGAATGCGCCTTTAATGTTAGTTGCATACGTCATGAATAGTTCAGCCATGAAACTCTACTCGCGTTCTTATTGGTTCATTCAATTCAATGTTCCCAGCCAATCGGATTCACATACTCATTACTGTTTACCTATATAACCAGGACATATTCAATGAATGCTGCGCTCTATGAATGTCCTCATGTTAGCCCACTACCTCCCCAGCACCACCTGCCTAGATCTGCTACGGGCAGCAGCATGTTTCCTTTTCATTTTATGATCTGAGCATTTAGTAGAAGCAAGTCTACTTGCTCTGCAGCAGCAGCAGCGTAGCAGATCTAGTCCGCCCAGACCAAACCTATGCACATTCTATTTACATTAATAAAGATTTTATAATTTAATCCCGAAAGTTGTCATGACTGAATTAAATTTATGTAATTCTTAAGAGAGCATATAAAAACGGCAAGGATCGGCTAAACATGACCAGTTCTGACTGGTTGGCTACTAAGCAACTGCTAGGGGTCAGGGTGCAGGTTGCAAGCTTTTATCAGTTTGCCGAGTCACAAAATGTTGTTCACAAGTTACTAGGTTTCTACAATGAGTGTTTTAGAATTAAAAAAAAAAATGCATTTGCCAGAAATTTGCCAATCATGCACTAAAAGATTTACATTTACATTTAGTAGATGAGATTTCAGTTAAAGAATTCAAGGGTTGATTATGAGGTAATTGTTAGTACAACTATTTTTTCCACTTTGTTTGGTTTATCAATTAGAAAAAGAATTGAGCTGCTGAAAGTTTTATTTATGCAAGTATCTTCTCCTCGAGAAAAAAAAAAGTTAATTTTCACTTCCCCTTGCTTACAGGGAAGTACATGAGGAGGAGAAAAAGAAAAGAAAAAACAACATTGTGTTGCTACTGTCTTGTTTTGTGTAATGAATTAAAGCACGAGCATCTTTTTGCTTGGTTCTCAAAAAGTCAAATAGGCTCAAACTGAATGCAAACGAGTCCAAAATAGAAAGGTTTAACCGTTAGCTAAGACACAATGACTGGTGCACTTACCACATCGGCCTCATCAGATTTGCAGTTCTTTTCTAATGCTGATGCAATCTGAAAACCACAAGCAAAACTAATCAAGACACAAAGAAGCAGATGCAGCTATTCACACTACAAACACTGTGAACACACAAAAATACCTTTAAAGCGAGCTCTTCCTTCTTGTATCCCAAAAGGTCCAAATATTTCCCTCGTGCATCTTCTTCAAAGTTCACCTGACCACATAAATCTATTGGTTACAACTTCGGTAAAAATTTGATTAAGTAATACATGTACGACAGCTTATAACCTACTCTAGTGTCCCACCTTCAGAAAAGACCAGACGGTCTTCTCAAATTCACTCGGAGCAGCTTCAATCTTGGTTTCGCAGTACTCAAGGAATTTTCCTGCAGTGAGTGTTGCCTGAAGTTGGTTCGATCGATCAAGGAAATCTGTTTCTGTCACAACCTGACTGATATGAACCACATGGGCAGCAGTCTGCTGGGGCTGCTGGGCCGCTGGCTTGATGTTGTCCAAAGTGACCAGTTTTCCACCAAACTGCTCACAAAAAGACAAAAGCGGATTAGAAACAAGCACACCATTTTTAAGGTGTCTATTAGATCTGTGGCCACTGACAGCGAAAGACGCTCCAACTGGTCTTCGGATCCATTTGGGGGGTTTCTTGAGAGGTGTGACGGTGCTCTGGGACGGGGCGGTCTGAGGCAGCTGTAAAGGCGGCAGCATCTTGCCCGTACCAAAAGGATCCATATTTCCAAATGAACTACTTAACTGTTGAGACAAAGAACATCAGGAGCAACTGTGAGCAGATCAGTGTTCAAGCTTATGAGAACGTTAGCTTTTATTGAGAGTTCAGTTGTACCTGTTCGGCCTGTAAAGTAATGGCGTTGTCATTGCTTCCTCCCATGATGGAGTAGATGCTGATATGACCATCAAAGGCAGCAGCAGACAGCACAGCTGGGTTTCTGGGACACCACTGGATGTCAAAACACCACTGAGTACTGGTGGGCAGCTCATACAGGACCTGATTGAAAAGACATCACATGTTACACCCCATAAACTTTTGGTGGCACCTCAGTGTTCTTCAAAGGACTAAGCTCTCACCTCAGCCGTGTTGGGGTTCCAGCACAGGATCCGGTTATCTTTCCCACAGCTCAGGAGCAGCTCTGGATCTGCTTCACTCCAGGCTATGGCCAAAACACCTCTGAAAGCACACATACAGACCGATGAGGACACAGAAAGACTCAAGGATGGTAAGAGCATCTGCTGATGTTTATGTCTACCTTGTGTGGCTCTCCAGCACTTTGAGAGGGGAGGTGGCAAAGCGCAGGTCCCACATTTGGATGATGGGCATTCGGTCGTCTTCAGACGCCAGAACCAGCTGAGTGGCCACCTCTGGGTTCCAGGCCAGACCAGAGCAATGCATCTGGACCACAACACAAACTCCATCAAAATAACATGCATCATGAACCCTAACATCAGACAGTAATATCAACAAAATACTACTTCAATACACAAGCATTTCTTAGCAGTACTATAGTAATAAGTAGGGCTGTCAAGCGATTAAAAGTTATAATCTAATTAATTACACAATGGCGATTGGTGTAAATTAATTGCAAATTAATCACACATCAAATTTGTGCTAAATGAGAAAAGCATCAATCAATCAAAGGCATAACAAAAAGTAGCTTTAGAAAGAAATATTTTATTTGATTCAACAAAGAATTTATCATTACAAAAACTTTTAGGCAAGTTAACCTTTGAGAAATTTTGTATTTTTTTTTCATACAATGAAAGTCAGTGACAACCGACAGTTTGGTTACCAATACCAACGTTCTTCAAATTATCTGCTTTTATGTTTTGAAAAAAGCCATAAGCCATGTCTGAAACAACATGCAGGGGTTAACTATTGCTTTAATAGTTTATTAATATGGAAATATGATTTTTTTTTAAATGAAATGATACTCTAAATAAGAAATTAAAACTGCCAGTAGGTGGCGGTAAATGTCTTGAGTAAATCATTGAGTCATTCATTCATTCGATTCATTCAAACAAGATTCATTCAAACAGCTGATTCATTCAGGAATGAAGTAAAGGGCTCTCCGTATGAATGGGCCATTGAATTATTGGTTCAACCGATTCAATCAATACGCCGATCCATTAAGAAATGAATCACCGTTGTGTGCTGCTCGGAATTGCATAGCAGTTCTGCTGTGGCTTTATAGTTGAAAATTGAGCTAAATCAGACAATACTGTGCCACCGATAAATTGTATGACATGTACGATAACCTGCACAGGTCTGGGGTGGGTGCATTACATGCTTGAATAATTTTTGATGCATTATTTTCATAACTAGTTAATTAATTTTACACATTAAATCAACAGCCCTAGAAATAACATGATACTATGTCATTAGTAAAATACACCAAGTTTTTATGCATTATTAAAGTTAACTTTTATAATTAGCAAACGTTTAATAAAATCAAGGCAAAAAGGAATAACTGCACATACCCTGTTGCTGTGGTCGCTGACTTTGATGATCAGGTCGTTCTTTCTCAGATCCCAGACCGAAGCTTTTCCGCTGGGACTGGCCGAGGCCAGGATGTGCTGCACCTGTTTGTTCCACGCAACACAGCTGATGTCCTCTAGGGGCTAAAAGCAACAACAAAGTCAGCATTAGACAAGGTTGCTTACCGTCCCAGGACAGTCTCAAGTCAATCCCTCCCTAGATATATGGGCTCCTTTTTCAAGTCTATGGGATTTTTGGGGCAGTTTTTCCATCCACCAGGAAAAAAATCTGCTCTCAACCTTTTTCCTCCAAAGACCCCCATTAATGTCCACAACAATGTTCAAAGTAGTGGTCGACCGATATTGGTTTTTTGACAGCCGATGCCGATATCTTGAAAAGCAGGGTGGCCGATGGCCAATATAATTTTATTTATTTTAATTGATAATTAAGAAATTTGAAATCATTTGAAAATGGATTAAAAAATAATTATGTTAAATAAACATACTTATACTTTAGATGACAAAGTATATCACAATAAATAAATATTTAATAAAAATCGAATTAAAAAGGAAGTAAACACTGTAACCAACAAGGCACTCAGTATTCTGGGAAGTTTGTGTGCATTGGGAATAATTTTTTTTTTCAAATAAAGCCAAGGTAACACTCATTTTACAAACAGCACACAGAGAAAATGACATGAATATGACAGTGGGCAAATGCATAAAGCGCAGCATAATTTGAAATCACGAGTTTAAAGTTTGTCGATCGCGCGTCTCCAGTGAAGCAGAACTCTCCTCCTGTCCGTATTCAATTCACATGGATCGACCGTCACGCAGAGAACACGCGATCATGCAGGATACAAATGCACACTTCACAAGATCTCACAGCTGGATTCGACTAAGTTTGCAAGGTTTGTGAAATTAAATGTTCATTAGTCATTCAAAGATTTGTTTAAATGATATAAATGCGTATTTGCTGAATGCTGACGGCAAACAAGAAAGTATTATAATGTTTGCCTTTCTGTTACTAATAATATAAAGGCAATCGTTATAATACTTTTTGTATACAATTTAATTCCTTTGTTTAACCATTCTATTTGATTATTAGACAGACTTCTATCCGTATTAGACAGAACAACAGCGAACAAGATGGAGAATGTGAGCACTGTGCTCAGGTGCTGCTGTTCTCAGCGCCGTCAAAATAAAAGTCCCGCCTCGAACGCATCGGCCAAACAGAAAAACTTATCGGCCGATGCTGATATTTGAAAAATGCCAAATATCGGCCTTGGCGATATATCGGCCGACCACTAGTTCAAAGTACCCCAAGTAAACTAATAGGTTTCCCGTGGTACATCTGCTGTAATGTTTTGTCTTGCAAACTTTTTTCTTTGCTCTTTAATTTACATAAACTAGTGTCCATTTATTAAAATAAGTAACCAAATAAATTATAATTGAAAATAAAATAAGCTTCAGAATTCCAGAAGTTAAGAACTAAATGTTCTTCAGTGATCCCACTCTTTTTAAAGATTAAGTCCACTTTCAGAATAAAAATTTCCTGATAATTTACTCACCCCCATGTCATCCAAGATGTTCATGTCTTTCTTTCTTCAGTCCCAAAGAAATGAAGTTTTTTGAGGAAAACATTCCATATCTTATCTAGGGAAACTGCATTTTGACGTTCAAATCATTGGCCACCATTGAAGTCCACTTTATGGAGAAAAGTCCTGGAATGTTTTCCTCAAGAAACTTGTGGCTCTTTGTGACTGAAAAACTTAAAATCTTGGATGACATGGGGGTGAGTACATTTTTATTCTGGAAGTGGACAGCCTTTAACCAATGAATTTATGTGACTTTTACAGTCGCTCATGATTTACTGGATAAGGATTTATGGAAATATTTTTTACTCACAAGAAGTTTAAAGGTGTGAATTCAAATAAGAAACATCTTGATTTTTAGTGAAGTTTCAGCTTATTTTAAAATATTTTAATTCATCTTGTGCCTTCCCATGAAAACCCTACTAATGACATTCGTAAAAACATTTATCAGAAATCAAGAGCAAAACGAGACCTCCTTCTTGAGTGCACATGAGATCGGTACCTGTGTTTTGGGTCCTGGCGTCATTGGGGAGCTTAAGTTGTTCAAATCCCAAATGTAGATTTCTGACTCATTTCCCCCAGAGGCGACAAGGTTTGTCTAAAGAAAAAAAAAAGAGAGAGAGTCATGTACACTGATCATAACTCCACTTAACTACATGGACTAATAATAATTCTTGCACAAACTGACCATGGAATAAGAACGTGGTTTGGGTAATTACCTGAGACGAGTTGACGTCGAGAGCTCTTACTGGTCCCGTATGTTTCTCGCTCTGGGAAATGATCACTTCACTGTCTCCAGCAATGATTTTGGAGGCGTCATAGAGGATGATGTTGCCGTTCTCTCCTCCAGCGATCAGGACACCTGATGGCAAACTCTGGTCTTCAATGCCATGTGGACCCCAGACTAGTTTGTGGTATCTACAAACAGAACAGAAAGGTTACTACTTGGATTCAAAATTAACACATATCAGAGCAAAAACCAAGCCCTGAGGTCAAAAGAACTGCCTGTAGAGCTCAGAAACAGGTTTGTGTCAAGCCACATATCTGTGAAAGAAAAGAAAATCTGCTTCATTGAAGGTTTACAGAAGCATGTAGCCTTCATTATCCATAATGGAAGAAGTTTGAAACATCCAGGACTCTTCCCAGAGCTGGCCTCCTGGCCAAACTGAGCATCTGACGGAGAAGGGCTTTGGTTAGAGTGGTGACCAAGAAGCTGATAGAAGGAACGCTCAGTGCAGCAAAATATAGAGATAGCCTTAATGAAAACCCAGTCCAGAGCATCCAGAACCTCAGACTGGGCAGAAGGTTCACCTTCCAACAGGACAATCACCCTAAACACAGAAATAGTGGCTTATAGACAACTCTGTGAATGTCCTTGAGTGGCCCAGCCACAGCCTGGGATTGAACCCAATCAAATATTTCTGGAGAAACCTGAAAATGTGTGTCTGCCCCATCCAACCTGACAGAGCTTGAGAGGTGAAGAGATGAGGAGAAGAATGGCAGATAATAGCCAAATGCTGATGATCAAAGCTTGTCGCATCAAACAAAAAAGACTTGAGACTGTAAAGGTGCTACAGCTAAATATTTAGTTAAGGGTATGAATACTTATGCAATGTACTTATTTCAGTTTTTTATTTTTAATAAATTTACGAAGTTGTGACAATTCTGTTTCTGCTTTGTCCGTATGGTGTATGGAGTGTAGATTGATGTGGGGAAAAGTAATTTAAAGCAGTTTAACATAAGGCAGCAACATAACAAAACGTGGAAAAAATGAACGCTACATCTCTACTTCCATGTAAAACAAAACATTTCACAGAAACTCAGAGGTGCATACGACGAAAGTGAATGAGGTCCGACACTTATCAAAAAGCACTATAAAAGACATACTCGACTGTTTGGTGGTCACTCAGACGACAGAACTGTAAATCACTAGCAGATGAAGCGAGCAACACGCAGTACCTGTGCGGAGAGGAGAAAGAGCCGCAGGACTTCATGGCTAAAGTGGGATCAGCCAGATCCAGCTCGAAGATCTCCAGAGATGCACTGGTGCTGAAGGTGGCATCGAGCTGCTGGGCCGACGTACCTGAACACATTCACCAATGAGACGCATTAGACCAAACAGACCTTAGTCAGGGTAATGCCGTATTTCATATTTGACAGGATCGAAAATGAGGCTGTGAGGGATGGATGTACAGTGATTTCAGTGGGCTGTCTATCTTTCTGAACAAAAAACAAAACAAAAAAACTTTCAGTAGACAAAAAAAACTCCATAAAACAGTTTGGAAGTAAATTGTTAAATTGACAGTCTATAAATTAAAACATTAAGCCCCAAGAAGTCATGGTTATACGTAGTACGGTTTCACAGAATAAAACAGAGCAAATAAAGTGTAATGATATTAATAAAAACAGTATTCTTCCACCAAACAATGTAGCTCCTCAGAATCAGTTGTGGTTGCAACAAAGTGGTTGCCGAGCAACACACAGAAGTAAACAAAGGTGTATGATTATAGAGTATTTTACAACAGCTTCGAACGCGGCTCAGCCAATCAGAATCAAGGACCGGAACTCTCCGTTTTATAATAAATGACAGATTATACATTAATCATATTTTTAAATTCATATCCAACTGTTCATTAACTACTAATCTGTTAAAAACCCCGGTGTTCACTTTCTCTGATTAGTTAGTGCAAGTGAAATAGCAAGAGATAGGAAATGAATTCAGAGACAGTTACCTGCTGCCAGATAGATGGGGTGCTGTTGCGCTGGACTCCAGGCCTGCATAGCTGTTCGGTTAATTTCTTTTAGCTTCATCCTGTGATTAAAACATGATATGCATTGACCATGCTATGATTATTTAGTAAATGTCACATTGACAGTCAATGTGCAAACTGTTTAGGTAAGTCACGGTAATAAAGCTTTGTTCTGTTTAGTAGATTGTATAACTCAATGGAAAGATCTACCAATTGACATCTCCTAAATATAATGCAATTATGCATTAACTCTTCGCTAACACTTTATTTTAAGGTGTCCTTGTTACATGTACATACTATTATAATAACAATAAATTACGCATAATTACATACATGCAAGTAAGCCAAACCCTAATCAAGTACATTTAGTTAATTAATATCACTCAGTACTTAAATGTGTAATTGCACTGCAACAAGGACACCCTCAAATATTATTCTTATGACAATAAAAACAGAACGAATTGTAACAATAGTGTAACAGCAGCTGGGACCTTCATTGCAAACAATAAATAATATCTTGCTGCTAAATAATACCTACAGCTCTAGTTTGCAAGATATTGGACAGTGAATGTTTAGGATAACTTAAATTAGACATTCATAATAAAGCAATGTTATACACAAGAAGAGGCTAGATGTTCGCAACTGACATGTTTTAGTGAATGAAATGTGAAATCTGTACACGTAATGTGCATTTAAACAGATTATAATGTAGCAGAGAGGCTAATGCAGCGATCCACGGAGGGATTGTGTTAGTTTGAAAGTGTTTACCTTCTCTTGCGGTCACACACAGACTCATCCACGCACAAACGCGAGCGCTAGAGTGAATTAGCAGGATAACTTTATGAGATCCGAGGGTTTGTGTGAGGTTTGTCTGCAGATGGACGGAGCTCCACGTCCCCACTGCTGTGCTGTCCATCAACGTGGCACGACAAGCCCCGCCCACCGACGTGACGACTTCCGGCAGCGACTCCCTCCCCCTCAGGCGAATGATTCTTCCGGCGGAAGAGCTAGCTGTGTGTTGTCGGGTAAGTGTGTGTTTTGGTTTTTGTGGCACCTGTGCGTGTTTGCGCTTGTCAGATCTCAGTTAGTGATGTTTATCAGCTTTAAATATCGGCTTAGCGATTTCAAAGAATATTTGCGCGCGTAATTGTTATGGCACGAAATCATATTCACTGTGGACGCAGTGCATATTTCTTTACAGTCAGTGTTATTATAATATCAGTACCATGGTACAGTGGTGGTATTAAATGTTAGCGCCATAGTACTGAGTGATTAGCATATTTATTTACCGTGGATATTTGAACGATACTTGAGGGGCTTTATAGGTGTCTGAATATATTTTATTTGTTGTTGTTGTTGTTGTTGCGCAATGCAGAAGTGACAAAGAAACTAGCATAAAAAGCATTTGTATGAAACGATAGTAAAGGCAGAAGTGAAATTGCTGTTGAACGATAAGCGGAACGGTTTTGAATAAGTTGCTTTTGTAACTACTTCAGTGCCTTCAGAAAGACTCGTTCAAGAAGGTTTAGCTTTAGGTGTAGCTATATTTAAAGGAACAGTTCACCTAAAAATAAAAAGTTAATTGATGGACTGGATTGGTGTGGATTATTAGAGCAGTGATTCTCATTTTTTGACTCCAAGACAATATTCAAAAGCCCTCCCATCTAAAGCTCATTAACTGCATCAAAATGGCGAAACCCCTTAACTGTCACCGTCCCACCTGTGGGACGTTTGGCACTCTTTTTGTTGTTGTCCTTTTTCTCTATGAAATCTTTTAGTAATCATCATGAAGCATATATCATTTGAAAGCTTAGAAGCCCAAGATTCATCCTGTGAAAACCATTTCGAAATGGTTCCTTACCATGGAAATGGTACTTTAAAATATTTTGGCGGTCTCCTCCCCCTCAGTGGGCGGTGTCAAGTGTCATATTACAACATGTATTACGGTATTTTACAATCAAAACTAGTAATATTGACAGAGAAATCTAGACATTTGTGACAGAAAAATGCATTAAAAAATTCAGTGGAGTTTGGATGGCACCCGGAGGCTGTTTGTGGTATAACGCCCTAAATAAAATCTCACAGGAACCTCAATTTTTTTCATATCAACTTCAATTTTAGTAATCATCATAAATCATATATCATTTGAAAGCTTAGAAGCCCAAGATTCATCCTGTGAAAACCATTTCGAAATGGTTCCTTACCATGGAAATGGTACTTTAAAATATTTTGGCGGTCTCCTCCCCCTCAGTGGGCGGTGTCAAGTGTCATATTACAACATGTATTACGGTATTTTACAATCAAAACTAGTAATATTGACAGAGAAATCTAGACATTTGTGACAGAAAAATGCATTAAAAAATTCAGTGGAGTTTGGATGGCACCCGGAGGCTGTTTGTGGTATAACGCCCTAAATAAAATCTCACAGGAACCTCAATTTTTTTCATATCAACTTCAAATTTGGAACATAACTTATTTAGACACAAGGCTTTAATTTTATACCAATTTTAGAGTAAAACCTGTTATGTAAAATATTTACTATATATAAAATAAAATAAAATTAGTATAGCGCATTTTCTTTACAGTAAATTTAAACGTCTATAACTTTTTGATACTTGAATTTTTTTTTTAAATTCCACTTAATCTGCTGATTTTCTTCTTTAAAAAGAGACCAACCGTAGGTCTGTATTCCAAAGTGTTCATAAATTACAACAATTTAAGTTTGGATATTGCACTTTATTGCCTATTTTAAAAAATGGGGGGTGACAGTTAAGGGGTTAAAAATGAATTAACTCAAAAATATGATGTTAGTTTATTGCTGTACAGCTTTTGTGTTTTTTGTTTAAACATTGTAATTGAGATTGCTTTAATAAAACCGAATGTATTCATTTTAAATTATTTCTAGGACTTACTGAGGCCCCCTATAGTGGGCCCCTGTCCACTTGTTGAGAAACCACCGCACACAATTTTAATTATATTGTTGTCTGCGTAATGCTATTAAAGTAATCAGCCAGCGTTTAGCAGTGGAGAAACTAAATTAATATAATATGACTATACCACAAGGTACTTTCAGAGGATGCAAGCCGTTTCTGTGAAAAAGCATTTGTTACACTTGTAGAAAATCCTCCCTGACAACATGTGAGGAGGACTAAAGACACTTTCTATATCAAAAGAGAATGTGTTATATTTGAAGATATTTAGAACTTGACAGAATTGTTTAGTGCTCCAGTAGCATGACTTGACATTATGTAAATAACGTATTTTGAGATTTCTCCTTGGTTGTGTATTATTCCTATGTGAGTACATATGACATATTATACCTTCAGAGACTAAAACAAAATCGTTTCTTCTTTCAGAGTACAAATCCTGGACCAGAAACTGCCAGACTGCATCAGTTTATTCACTGGTGATAAATAGAAAGTAGAAAGTAGGGGTTGAGTCGGGGAAGATGAGCCGGTGGGTACGTTCAGACACCTGTGCATCTGAGCATTGATTTGTCATGTGACCAAACAATCAGGAGGACGTGCACAGCATATCCAGCTGTCTGTAAATGAGAGAAACACAAGAGAAAAGTGGTAAGATTGTTTTCATATTTGTTTTACTTGAAAAATGATTTTTTTTTTCATGTCAAAGCAAATTTGTTCAGCTCTAAAAACATAAAGTGCAGAAGTCTAGGACCATAGTTTGAAAAAATATTAAACAAAGGTTATGACTTAAAATGAATATATGAAGACAGTATTTTAATTTGTGTAATAAAAATGTATTAAATAAGAAAAAAATTCAAAATAGAAGCATTTTCTATTAAGATATTTTAATGTTTTGATGTATAAGACTCTTATGTTCACCAAGGCTGCATTCATTGGATGAAAAATACAGTAAAAACAGCAATATTGTGAAATATTATTACAATTTAAAATAACTGCTTTTTATGTGAATATATTGTAACATGTTTATTAATTCTGTGATCAAAGCTGAATTTTCAGCATCATTACTCCAGTCTTCAGTGTCACATGATCTTCAGAAATCACTCTAATATGCTGATTTGCTGCTTAAGAAATATTTATTATTATTATTATTAATGTTGAAAAAAAAGTTTGTGTTGCTTAGTATTTTTGTGAAAACTGATACAGTTAGGATTCTCCATCTAGAAAATTTAAAAGAACAGTATATATTTGAAATCTTTTGTAGGAATATTAATTTCTTTACTGTCAATTTTAAGCAATTTAATGCATCCTTGCTGAATAAAAGTATTATTTCATTTCAAAAGATATACATATATATGTGTGTGTGTGACAGAGAGAGAGGGTGTATGTGTGTGTGTGTGTGTGTGTGTGTGTGTGTGTGTGTGTGAGGGAGGGTGGGTGTGT
>NW_015547666.1:664501-676589 GCF_001515605.1 Sinocyclocheilus anshuiensis | reverse complement strand
TACTCCAGTCTTCAGTGTCACATGATCTTCAGAAATCACTCTAATATGCTGATTTGCTGCTTAAGAAATATTTATTATTATTATTATTAATGTTGAAAAAAAAGTTTGTGTTGCTTAGTATTTTTGTGAAAACAGTGATACAGTTAGGATTCTCCATCTAGAAAATTTAAAAGAACAGTATATATTTGAAATCTTTTGTAGCAATATTAATTTCTTTACTGTCAATTTTAAGCAATTTAATGCATCCTTGCTGAATAAAAGTATTATTTCATTTCAAAAGATATACATATATATGTGTGTGTGTGACAGAGTGAGTGTGTGAGTGAGTGAGTGTGTGTGTGTGTGTGTGTGTGTAATTCTTCACAGCTTGTGCTGTTGTCAAACATCACAGGAAAGCGATCATGCCACGGAACTATATTCGTAAAACGGACTGGGGATCAGTGACCTATGAGGAGCTGGAGAAAGCGTTCGTCGAAGTGAAGCGTGGGAAATCTATCAGAACAGTGGCAAAAGAAAGAAAGATCGGCAGATCCACCCTGCAGCGCTACATGAAGAAGGCAGAAGAAAAAAGAGAGAAAAGCGTCGGCTACAGAGGAACGGCTGAAGCCAGGAGGATCTTGTCTGAGGAGTTAGAGGAGGAGCTCGCAGAAAACATCCGCATGCTGGCTGAAGGCGTGCACGGCCTCACGCCAAAGAGATGCAGAGAAATCGCTTTTGAATTTGCACAGAAGAACAACATTCCCGTCCCCAACAACTGGGGAGAGCAGAGGTTAGCAGGTAGGTTTTGTGGTGACACTTTAATTCAGTAATTCAGCTGACAGTGTTGCTAACTTGATTTTTTAAATTCCTGTAGGTCGAGATTGGCTCAGTAGTTTCATAGCCCGCCACAATCTCTACGGCCACATAACTGAAGCAGCATCTTTGGGAAGCTACGGACAGGTGACAGAGCTCCTGAATCAATAACTATTGACTTGATTAGCGATCAGAATCAGCTGTAATGGAAATGCACTGGTCAAAATGTGTGGGGGATTTAGAGCTGACATATTTACGGTTCTGCATTTTCTAGATCATCAGTTTCAGTCTCATCAACCAGGACGAAATCAAGAAAGAAATCAAAGAGGAGCGTGATGTTCCTGTCCCGATTCATCACGCTTCAGAGGAGGACAGCGCTCAGATTTGTGATTCAGACCGAGACCTGTTAGATACTGACTTATTTCTGACATGATGTTATATGATGAAGCACAACGTAAACAAAAATAAATTTTGATGCTTAATCGTGTTTCCTGTTAGTTTAGGAATATCTTTAACAAAAGAAGTACTGAGGTCACACATTATTATTAAAAATTCTGTTCATGCTGTTACTTATATAAATAATCATGTTTTTTTTTTCTCAAGATAATGCAACAAAATTGCTTCAGTTAAAATGTGTATTCATGTATGTATTTATTTATTTGTATATTCCCGTAGCTTAACTAGTAGAGCATGGCACTTGCAACGCCAAGGTTATGGATAAACCTTCAACCCCAAAACAAAACAAAACAAACCCCAAATCTGTTTTATATCTAAGGGGAAAAACCTTTCAAAAGTTATACTGTACATAAAATTGTGTTAGAAGATATTAAATATGGTGTTTTCAGAAAGTATTCAGACCCCTTCATTTTATCACAATTTATATTTTTTCACATAACTACGTTTTATACTCGCATCAGAAACCAGGTTTATTATAACCAGATCCAAAACAGTTCTAAACAAATACATTGTTGAGTTTTGATATGAGAGAACAACGGGATTATGAATTATGGAGTCGTATTTTGACCAGAAGCCACAGTCTAAAGTTAAAATGCCTTGTATTCGTTTAAAGGGGTCATATGATGCGATTTCAAGTTTTCCTTTCTCTTTGGAGTGTTACAAGCTGTTCGCTTCGTCATGCCTAGAGCTGATCCGTGCTGGTCGCTGAGGAAATACTTCAACTTTGCTGTAGATCGCCGGATCGGCTTTCACCGTGGACGAAGCGGAGTCCAGCCTGGGGTCATCACATGTTGTTGCCGCAAGCAACACAGTATGGTGAGGGGCGTAACATTTCCGTCTCACGCTTGAGGTATTCAGCCAATCACAACACACTGGATAGCTGGCCAATCAGAACACACCTTGCTTTTCAGACCGATGAGCTTTGTAAAAATCGACGCGTTTCAGAAAGGCGGGGCATAGAGGAGAAACAATAATGTACAGTATGTGGAAAATTATGTGTTTTTTGAACCTTAAACCGCATAAACACATTTCATTACACCAAATACACAAAATAATGTTCTTCTTAGCAACATCATATGACCCCTTTTACAAACACGCAGCTTTTGTCTTCTCAATATATTAACTGATGGTCTGGAGAGGTGTGGATTACTTGTGGATTATTGTGATGTTTTTATCAGCTGTTTGGACTCTCATTCTGACGGCACCCATTCACTGCAGAGCATCCATTGCTGAGACACTGATGCAATGCTACATTTCTACAAATCTGATGAAGAAACAAACTCATCTACATCTGGGATGGTCTGAGGCTAGTGAATTTTCCTGTTTGGGTGAACTATTCCTTTAACGATTCAGATCAATTTTGGGAAATAATGGGTTAAATTCGAATTCATCATTATTAATTTGACTCCAACAGCATTGTGGTAGGCCTTTCTGGAAACAGAGAGCATGGGGGTTGTATTATCATGTTGTATTGTCCTGTATTGACGCATAGGCGGCGCTGTTTCTCTGTTTGTTGTCCACACAGTGGGAGTGTTCCGTCTCATTCGAGGGGTTTCCTTCCCTTCTACAGCGCTGCTGCTGTCATTCACAACCAGAAGAGACACAAAGGAAGATCATAGATGAAGGTGTAAAGCTTAAAGCTGGTAAATGTGCGTTTATTCCGGCGGAGGCTCGTCTGATCTGATGCCTGGCGCAGGTGCATCATTCCCCGCATTGATCAGCTGAGCTCGGAGATCAGCATCAGCATCAGGCGGTAAGACAGCTCTTCATATATATATACACCATTCATCGGAATACAGCTGCTCGCATTAATGAACTTCATGATACGTCTCAGTAAACTCTTGTATTTGCCTAATCAGTCCGAATATGTAGAAACCACTTTTTCATGTAAATTTAGTTTTTTTTCTTTTCTTTTGAATAATAGTAACTGGTTTCATAAGATGGTAATGCAGCAGATTTTTCAGAATCTTTGAAGGATTGGGGCTTTTAATAGCCTGCACTATCCTACAAGGTGATATATAAAGACATAACGTCAGTGTTTAGTGTATCTTCAGCGACACAGAGAGCTGTTTTCTGCTCTATAGTGGGCTGCACAGGCGAATGCCGGGAACATCGTGATTTATAGAGTCACAGTGCATTCTGGAACGAGACACAGACTCACAGAAATGCTGTGCAAACTGTTGAATACCAGCACATTTTGTATTAATGCGCAAAAGGGTTGTTGCTCGGCAACCATAAACAACCAATAATTGATATATGACTTGGAAGAATTATTATTAGCCTAATACTTATTTACTGATGTGTTACTATTCATTAATTAAATTATACATTGAACATTGGTGTTTTATATCATATTGTGATTTTTTATTTTATTTTTATTTGATCTTGTACCCAGCTTTGCATATGACTTATTTTACCCATCTATTTGACCACATGATTTTTAATCAAAATCGTGATTTAACAGACTTCTCTCTGATTATTAATTCTGGTTTGTTACAGAGAACTGCTACGATTACAAATGGCTATGGGCAGGGTGATTATTGTTAGCTAAAACTAAAACCAGGAAAAAATGTTACAAGAAACAAAATAAACATCAACTAATATCAAATAAAATATAAGATAATACACATTTTATTTCAGCTAGCTGCCAACATTTCTCATTTTTGTTTAGTTTAATTTGAAGTACTAAAATAATAAAAAACAAATGAATAAAATGATATAAACGTTTGTATTTTAAAAATAAAAATGACCAAAAAAACGCATAACAAAATTACAAAAAACTTAACTAAAATTAAAGTGAAAAGTAAAAATGAAAAAATAAAATCTAATTCAAAATATTAACAAAAACGATACAATAGTGCTGTCAAACGATTAATCGCGATTAATCGCATCCAAAATATAAGTTTTTGTTTACATAATATATGTGTGTGTGCTGTGTATATTTATTATGTATATATAAATACACACACATACAGCATATATTTTGAAAATATTTACATGTATATATTTATTTTCATATAATTTATATCATATATAAATATATCTAATATATAAACGTTACATATTTTTCTTAAATATATACATGCATGTCTGTGTATTTATATATACATTACAAATATACACAGTACACACACACACACATATTATATAAACACAAACTTTTATTTTAAACGTTTGACAGCACTACTATACAATGTGCTTTCCTCATGACACTGTAACTACACATCTGACTGCAAACACCATCGTTCTCCACTGATGACTGTCCAAAAATGTCTGTGTATTGTGATAATGATTTTTTGCATACGTTTAAATATGATATAAATAGCAGTCAGAGACAGGATAGTTTCTGCACACTGCAGATGAAGATGTAGGTCAGGCCTGTCTGTCTGTGATGCAGTTTGCAGAACACAGAACTGAATTGTACAAAATCTAAATCATGCTGCTGCCTCCTGATCTCCTCAGACTGCAGCGTGCATACATATTAATGCTGTGGTATTATGTTGATATTTCAGATTGCAGATCTGTTTTCTAGGATTACTTTTTGAATAAACATATTAATAACGAATAGCAATTTTACATGTAATAATTGAGATTTTATGAGCTCACAGGCTAAAACGGACTATTTTATGAGAGTCAATTTAGACAGTAGAACCACATGATTAATAAATTAATGCAAAACTCAACTGAGAGCTTAAGTTGTACACTGATGGACTGCTAGTAAAAGTAAAAGTAGTAGTCTTGAATTATTAGTGAATGAAAGAATGAAAAAACATCACCTCCAATTAAAATATCACTGCTGTTTTAAAGAGAGGTCTTATGCTGCCTTCACATGCTATTGGAAACTTCCTACTTCTTTACGAGTTTGTCATGTTCAAGTGCTTTGTTGTTGGAAAGAACAGACATCATGGTGGACAGCCTATTCATTCTTGCCTGTTTCTTGTGGAAATTTTATTAAAACCAAAAGGTATAGATTAGAAGATATTTAGTCAAAATCCAACAGGTTTTGAATAAAATTGGTAACAATATAAACATTCACAGCACTATCTAGATATTCAGCTGGCTGACGTTTCCTAAATTTCAGTCAAATAAATGCTGTTTTCGCTGTGTTCAATACATACAATATGCTTTAAATGGTTATTTATATATGTAAATATATAAGACTGTAATGGCAGGAGAACGGAATGTAGATGTAGATGAGAAAAACAAATAAAATTTTACAGTATGCCGCTATGTTTCTCTCCTCCGCCATATTTAGAGATTCCCAGTTGTATAAATACCCGTTCATGTCCAACTTTCATTTTTACCATCATAAAAATCATTGACCACAACTGTCAATTTCTTTTGTGAAACTAAGTAGCAAAATGTAGCTCTTTAAGTCAAGCATGCATTCTTTTAGTGCAAACCTTCAAGACCCTCCAGAGGTCTGCTATTTGAGAAAACAACATAAAATAACACAAAGCAAAGAAAAACTAAACAACATGCAGTAAAACAACACAAAGCACAAAAAAGCAAAACAACAAAACACAAAGCAAAAAACAAAGCACAGAAAAACAAAACACAGGAAAGCAAAACAAAAACATAAAACAACACAAAGCAAAGAAAAACAAACAAAAACATTAAACAACAAACAAAATGCAAGACAAACAAAAAGCAACAAAATGTAACAAAAATTTAAATGACTGGTTTTGTTGTGTTTAACAAATTTTATTTTTCCAGTGTAACCAAATAGTTTGCTCATATATATCATTTTAAAAAATGTATTTATTTTGCTTTGTTTGTGTACTGTTGATAATTTTCTCATTTTGTAGAAGAATGTGACTTAATAGGTTTTGACTGAGAACTGGCATGGTATATGGTTTTTTGTGTGACATGCCTCATCCAAAAATGATCCAGACTACATTAAATATTTTTTCACTTGCATTTTGTTGAATCAAGAAGTTTAATTAAAACAAACAAACAAACCCTTTTTAGAACAAAAAAAAAAAGTGTAAAAAAACTGGAAAATGCTTTTAAAGAACATGACTCCTGGACTGTTGTACATCTACCAGTCAGTCAGATAACAGTAGCCTCAGGCTTGTTTGATGGCTGCTGCGTTTGCATTCATTCCTTTAAGTGCTTATTGTCAGATCAACAGATCAGAATGTAAAGTCACCATGTTTTTTGTAATCTTCCCTTTGGTCACAGTGCAGCGTGGGAGGCAGGATCGTCTTTGCCCTGCGGCGTGACATGCGAGACATGCAGTCAGGAAAGTAGTTTAGTCAGCAGACACTCATATCACAGCTGGGCAGAAAGAAAGGAAACGACCTTCATCTAAACACCTCTGCAAAACTACAAGGTTGCAATACAACACTGAAACTTTTTACAGAAAGATTCAGACACTACAGAACTCTCAGGATTTACTTAAGACACACAAATGCATATGCATATGCATATGCATATGCATTTGTAGGAGTTTCCCTTTGAGATGCAGAATTTATGTGTGGAGAGTATTTAAATGAGTCATGCAAGGTGATTTACTAAGGTTTGTTGTCCAAGAAAGCTGTGACATGGCTCGTTTGCGCAGCTCTTGGTTGATTGTGTTCTTTCATTTGCTCATTGGGATTTACTTAAGACACACAAATGCATATGCATATGCATATGCATTTGTAGGAGTTTCCCTTTGAGATGCAGAATTTATGTGTGGAGAGTATTTAAATGAATCATGCAAGGTGATTTACTAAGGTTTGTTGTCCAAGAAAGCTGTGACATGGCTCGTTTGCGCAGCTCTTGGTTGATTGTGTTCTTTAATTTGCTCATTGCCAGTAGATCAGCCACAGAACAACCACTCTCATCAGGGCTTTTATGGGATTGCGGTCTCATGCTAATTTGCCCTCTTTACTAAATCTGGCCCTAAGTCCGTTATCATACTGTTCAGTCAATATTATAACATTATTGACATTGTTTATACTGTATAGCCAGAGGAGAGCTGGACCCCCTGATGGAGCCTAAGGTTGTTTTTCTAAGGCCACATTCGCCTTTGGTTTGCACACCGGGGGACTAAAGATAAGTGATAAGGCATGCTTTTCTATCAACTTCTTGATGAAACTGCTTAGGGGTGTGCGATATGACCAAAACAGTGATGTGATTGAATTATGGCTGAAAGCCACTTAGTTTGTACCTACTGGTTAGTGGAATTAGTCACCCAAATATAACATTTCTGTCATTATTTACTCGCCTCCACGATGCAGCAAAATCCATGCATTGCTTGTTTTCCATAATTATTTTTTTCAAGTTGAATTTCTGAAAGAATCTATTCATATGAACTGCATTTTAAAAAGTCAGCTGCGTAAAAGATTCGTCAAATTTTCTCCTTTTGTGTTCTAGGAAATCTGAGAATACAGGTTGATGGAATGGCATAAATAACGGCAAGCTTTTAAAAGAGCATCGTACTGTTTTGCAATCTAGCTCTACGTCATATGATCCAACAGCAAAACAAATTATCTTTATTTGGTGCTAAGCACAGAAATCTGGTCAAGTACCACTGAGTGAGCGATTGCACCATTGTTATTCAGGACAAAAAAAGAGTGTTTTCTAGGATTGTTTTAATACCAAGACTGTGAATTCGCATTTTCCACTTAAACCATTGCATTTTGGTGTGAGTTACAGCTCGCTGTTAAGCTGCGTGTTTGTAGAGAATGCTCAGGAATGTCCTAATCTAATCTAGCCTCCATATGTTTCTCTTTAAGAGATCCTCCCATGCTTAAGACCTTTCGTCTGTGCGATTGTCAGAAATTCCTTGCGTAATTGTATCTTGGCACCTGTCCCTGAGTGTTTGTGGCATTGCAGCTTTAATTCAGTTTTGTCCTTTGATATACTTTAGTTCATTAAATAATAGAGCATGGATTGATTGGTGACAGGTGCAGGTGCTCAGAATTCAGGTGAGAGGGATCGTTGTGATTGGGTGGTGGTGGAGCCTGGCCGATCTGTTACAATAAGTGAATGTGAACTGAACCAGGAGGCTTTTTCCACATAATGTCCCTTCTACAGCTGACAATCTCTGTAAAGCATATCGCTGGTGTTATTTCAATCACTTTCATGAAGTGCAGATATTTCCCCTCCTGTTCACTACGAACATATGATGTGTGTGTGTTTTACATCAGCTCCAGAGAGAGTTTGTGGGCTCAAAGTGGTTCAGACACTGGCGTCTAGAGACCCACACTTGTCACTTTGACAATTCAGAATTTGCAACTTGTCAATCAAATGAGTTAAATGTTTGCAGTACTTTGCTAATGTGGTCTGTATGCATTGCACTTGAAATCCAGTGTCATTATTTCGAAGAAAAAGTAAAAATAGTAGCTCAAAGTTTATGCAAAACTCAAATAAAGAGTTTTAAAAAGGTATGGAATGACATGAGATGAGGTAAATAAATAAATGTCAAATGTCATATAGAGTGTCTCAAAGGCACTACAGGCAACAGGGTTGTGTGCCATTCAGAACTGATCTGAGAATGCTTGTAACTTCCAAATTTAATTACTCAGTTTTTATAATTTTTTTAAAAAGCCTTTCAAATTTGCATAAAAGCCATACTAAAAGATGCTTTGTAGATGAATCAGAGTGACTGAAACCATGTCATTGTCAATCAGCGTGCATCCTGTTTTCAGTGGCTGTGCACGAGAAGAACGATCCACTTTTTTGGTTTCTTAAAGATGTTTTAAAATCAAGCTCATTCTTGGTTTTTGTTCTTGTCCCATACATTTCTCTGAAGGCTTCTGCACCTCCATACTTAACCAGAAAGATTAATAATTAATTAAAAAATAGGTGCAAATTCTAAAACTTTCTTTGCGGTCAGAGCTGTACCAGACAAAAGTGAAGTGAACCTGCAATAGAGATTGAAACTGATACTGCAGTTTCAGTCTGTCTCATGGACATGCTGGATCTCTTGTGCATTGGGCATAGTGTCAGTCACGAGCCAGTTATGATATTGTGATGCACTGCAATCTATTGAATTGCAACACATCACTTTGTTATATCATATCATGAGATAGTTGCTGATACCAAGCTGTGGTGTGAAATATATAGTACACTAATAACAGCACTTTTCTCAGGACATTGTTAGGTGTAATTCCTAAAAAAATTTAAAAGCTACTTCCCTGATCGCCCTGAAGGGTATAATGGTTAGGAAGAATCTGAGATATTTCTTCACAAGCCAAAAAATGGCAAATTGGGCCTAGGCAGACACTGTGATGGCTTTATTAAGCAACTGGTCAGTCGTCAATAGTATCTGGGTCACTGCCTTAAAAGGTTAGTTCACCCAAAAATTAGCTTGTGTTTTTCTTACCCTCGAAGCATCCTAGGTGTATATGACTTTCTTCTTTCAGACGAATCCAGGCGGAGTTATATTAAAAATGGGCCTGGTTATTCCAAGCTCTATCATTGCAGTCAGCGGGTGTTGCAGTTAAACGGTCAACAAGTCGTCAAATAAAGCTTGCGCATTCATTATAAAACGTGCCGCAGACGGCTCCGGGGGATGAATAAAGGCCACCTGTAGCGAATCCATGAGTTTTTGTAAGAAAAATATCCATATTTCAAACGTAATAAACACTTTTCTCTCACTTCTGTTATCTGTCATGCGCGGATCCGTGCCGGCGGAAGGCGTATGCGCAGCGCGCGCGCCTCTGAGATATGCTAGTCTCGCGAGTTTGTTTAATAGGAGCAAAGGAAGCAAAGTTTCCTTACTTTAGCAAAGGAAAACCAGTCTCTTCTTGGTTTATATCGAAATCCTCCGACATTTTTCTTTGCAAATCTTCGGTTTGTACTTCTAATTCGTGACCGGCGTTTTGTTTTGTTCTCTCTCCGCATTCGTCACTAATCACGCAACGCCGCGCGTCATTTTTGGGTGAACTAACCCTTTAAGGAGAGATGAGACATTGATGTTGCCTTTGCCAACTGGCTGTAATGGTAGTATAAGGCAGGCTTTGTTACCACTTTCTTTGCAAAGGGAAATGAACCCTCTACCACTGGCGCAGCCATGCAAACATATCGTGCCAGACTTGGTGACATTTGTGGTCAAACACATCCTTTCTTGCATGCTGCAAGGTGTAGCATTCTGCATCAGATATTTCAAGTCACATGGTTGCATTGAAATGTCTAAACAACATCTTCAGTTCTCTAGTATAACAAAAACAATGCTTGTAAGGAATATTTTCACTTCAATATGTCACTGCTGAGGTCATGCGTTCAAAGCCTAGGGAATGCATGCATTGAATGCAATGTAAATTGCTTTGCCCAATGCATAAATGTATTTATTAATTAATAGTATATTAATAGTCATTTATTTAATTTGTATTATCATGCCAATCTACTGCCAGAGCACTGCTTTCTTGTGCTGCATGAAAGCAATGGAAAAATCATGGTCGTGCAAATCTTAATGACTGGAAATCTCATATGTCTGGGGGAATAAAGATAAGAAACCATATGTTTGTGTTTGAAAGGTTTTTGTGAAACTTAAAGAGGACCAGCTAAGGGGTCTTCAGAGGCCTGTGACTTTCTGGTCTTGTGATCTGGATCACAAAAGAAGGACTTGTCTGCTGGATACTGAGGAACAGCATGATGGCATCAGAATGTGCAGAGAAACATTTGTAAATATTTCAACGGGTTTATTATGAGGTCAGACCTGTGTCCCGGGTTCTTATGTGCAAATAAGGGAGGCATGCAAAATGTGCAGATCTGTGGATCCCCAGGACCAGAGTTGAGGACACTGATGGACTCATCTAAACCCTTCACTTCAGAACAGTCTCACTTCTCTAACCAAGATCTTCTTAGTGCTGGATGAAAGGATGTCCTCACCTCATAGCATGCCTGAAAATAGGTATTTTGACAATCATAATTCAACATACCTGAACCGGCTTATCAAAGAGAACCTCTAGAAGCAGAGATTGTCTTACTGTAGGGAGGTAAGAGGGTCTGTATTACTTAGTATTGGAGAAAGCATAACGGCTAACTTGGATCACGTGTGCTGTAATAACCAATCACATTACAGCCTTGACGTTATTGAATATCAGTCAGAGCTATGCGACACTCAATCGCTGTTTACGGATCCCGGAGCAGGGAGTGAAAGAACAGGGCAGCTTTTTTCTTTGGTAAATAAGAAGAAATGATAGAGAAAAAGAGGCTGCTCAGTCTGCATTTGGCAGCATTGGCAAACACATGCAGATGGCCAGGCTGTTTTTGTGGGCCTGAATAATCAAACACTGTACTGTCACAGAGTTTCGCTTTAGTTGACATGTAATGTAATGTAAAAGAACATACACTGTACTACTGAGGAAGTACTGCACCCATATAAACATTTATCAGAGACGTCCAATGTCCAACTATACTGTCCTAGAATAGAAAGTTCTTCACAAATGTTACTGTATAAGCAAGGCAGTTTGCTAAAATGTATTTGGCCCTGTACTTTTGTGTAGATAAGCATGTTCTTTTCTTTGTTTACGGACATGATGTAAATATACAACACACTACAGATGGCTGGAATTTCCTGCTAAAGGGAAACCTGGCAGCTTTGAATTAGAATTTAAATTCCAGGCATTATTTTAGGCATACTGTAGTGACGCAGAGCAGGATAATAAATCGTTGTTGAGAAAACACATATACAGTCTTTTAACAGGAATCAGGTATTTTGTTAGAGGGTGAAAAAAAGGTTGCCCAAGCAGATTTCACTCATGTTCAAGTCAGTCGCATGAATTCACTGCATTGGCCAACAGAAAGCTGCTGGAAAGTGACTTCTGTGCAAGTGGTACTTCATGGCACACACACGCACACACACACACACACACACACACACACACTCACACGCACACGCACA
>NW_015547666.1:658857-664236 GCF_001515605.1 Sinocyclocheilus anshuiensis | reverse complement strand
CCCCACGACCCATGGCTACCGTGGCAACAAGCCCACTGATGGAGGAATTGAAAGCCAGTGTCATGCATTGGTTAATGAGCTTTAAAAAAGGCAGGGTTTCCCTCTCTGAAAAAACATTTATAATTCCACTTCTCCAATCAAGCCATTTTTGCTGAGTTGCATTTCCTCATGTTACATATCCATCTCATGTTCTGTTCCTGCCTAATGTATGCTGCACCTTCAGATCGGAGCTCTCTTCACATTAAACTGCGGCTAAATCAGTTGGTGTCTTTCAATAATTTTAAAACACTTATGCACGCAATAGAAAATGATCGAATTAATTGCAAATGCTTTTAATGCTGTACTTTTATTGATAGTTTATTGTTGTTTTTTATATGTGTCCCTGGAGCACAAAAGCAGTCTGAAGTCGCTGGGGTATATTTGTAGCAATAGCCAACAATACATTGTATGGGTTAAAATTATCAATTTTTCTTTTTTGTCAAAAATCATTAGGGTATTAAGTAAAGATCATGTTTAATGAAGATATTTTGTACATTTCCTACTGTAAATATATTAAAACTTAATTTTTGATTAGTAATATGCGTTGCTCAATATTTTGATTTTTTTTGCACCCTCAGATTCCAGATTTTCAAATAGTTGTATCTCAGCCAAATATTGTCCTATCCTAACAAACCATACATCAACGGAAAGCTTATTTATTCAGATGATGTAAAACCCTTATGACTGCTTTTGTGGTCCAGGGTCACATAGGTGTATTTGTATAACTGTGCCACCTATCTTAGCCAGGACACTCCTGTAAAAGAGATTTTTAATCTCAGTGAGGTTCTTTCCTGGTTAAATAAATACAAATAATACCAGTATTCCAGCATTGGTGTGTGTGGAATGTAATCGAGCACATGAAGACAAGTCCTAATGCTATTATGTGGTCCAGCGAACAGGATTACGGATTGTAGTGGTTTTCGTCACTGGTATTCTTGTAAGTGTTTCTCCACCCCAGCATTGCTTACGTAAGCCGCATTCAGTGGGAGGATGGTGCTTACATAAAAGCCTCCACGGCGGTGGGACGGAGGGGGCGGGGCTTAGGCTCAGGAGCGTGCATGATGCAGTGAATGAATGCCACTTGACTCGCCCTCTGATCCGTAACTGAGTGCGGGACAAAGGCCTCCTGGAGAGCTCACAGCTCCTCAGCCTGGGATAAACGCTGAGGCTCCTCTCACTTCATCACTGCATGGTGAGTAAGATTGTGAATCAGTCGTTTCTTTGGGAGTTGTTGCATTGGTGTATGATTTATGCGTTTGGTTGGGGCCAGTCCACGAGTCAGTTGTGTGATGAGGTCTTGATGAGTTATCATATGCATTCACTTGCATCAATGCAAATAAAGGAAGGTGGTGTGATCAGAATGTTATATTGGCCGGTATTAATAATTATATATCATAGTAAACTGTGTATACAAAAGTTTGAGGTCGGTAATATTTTTGAAAGTACTTTATGCTCACCAAGGCTGCATTTATTTTATAAAAACTATAGTAAACCTGTGCAAGTATCATTATTATTATTGAAAACAGTTGTGCCGCTCAGTATTTCTGTGGAAACTGTGATACATTTCAGGATTCTAAAAGAACAACACTTATTTGAAATCGAAATCTTTTGTAACATAAATGTCTTTACTGTCACTTTTGATCAATTGAATGCATTCTTGCTGAATAAAAGTATTAATTTCTTTAAAAAAAGAAAGAAAATAAAGAAATCTTGACAACAAAATTGGAATATTTGAATATTTTATTTGACCAGAAATTCACTAGAAATGGTTTATTTATCAAATAAACACGCTGAAACAAACTCTATTACTAGTAAATTTCACAAATAAGTAGAAATAATCAGCAAGTAACACTGAAATTTTAAGGTTCAACATGAAATTTTGAAGTAGAAAGTATTTTCTTGCTAAACATACTATTTTTATTTGATTTACAACTTACTGTAAGAAAATGTTTTTTACAGTGCATGTGGTAATGTCTACATTTAGAAAACCCAGTAAATAAAACAAATTCATCTCATTTCTTTATTTTCTCTTTTATTTTAAACTTGATGGCTGCAAACCAAAACATGCGTAACCAGACTAACATCAGTGTAAAAACAGCTTAGTGTTACATTACGTACCACTTGAGTTCTGAACAAAAGATTGCTATTAATATTATATGATAGACAGTTTGGACTCTAAATTCTGATTGAATGAGCTACCTTTAAACCTGGTGTAAAATAGCTGTGTAAATAACACATAGCAGTCCTATATAACCGTTGGGTATATGTACCACTGTATAGTATGGCAACATCTCTCCCATCTGTCATTGCGTGGCAGATACCCTGGGAACAGGTCTTGAGTGTATTGTGAAGGGTCTTCCTCTGACCCTCACACAGAGGCCTTTCTTGCGCTGACAGTCTCTTTCAATGGGCCGGCTGCTCTTTGTGGCTCCCCGCTAGTGGAGTGATTTCTGTGTGCATCCCATCCTGTCATCCTGCCCGGGAACATGGGATTCTTCCCTAGAAAACTCCCTTCTTTCCTACAAGAGTAAATGGAGATGAGCTTGCTGTAGTTCCTAATAATGTGAACCATCCTTAAGAATTCAAGTTCACATTTTCAGGGATTTTCTGGCTGCTTGGTTGAGCTCAAAGTGTCTTTTTCTTCAGGACTTATCTGTTTGCTTAGAGGTAATCTACACCCAGAAGTTGACTAAATTAACTATGCTTTAACCTTAGCATGTATACATGTTTAAAATGTAATCATCTTCTTCCGAGACCGAAGCGTTTATGTTGTGCCGCATTTCTAGTTTGTCTTTTGAGGTGCTTTCCTTTAGTCACAGCATGTGGCGGATATAGTTCAGTCTGAAATGATCTCATATCCTATCAACTTTTAGATCTTGACTTGATGAATCCAGGATGAATAGAGACTGTGGAGAAACTAGACACTGTGACATCAATAAAGGAATCAAAGCGTATTGAAATGCACAGATAATTTTAGCAGCGGAAGACGCTGCACAGAGACCAGCTCTGTTCCCAGGTTCATTTCCATAGACATTTGGCTCCTGGATTTGATTTGAGCACAGGATGCACCAGCATGTGTCCACCACCTTGCCTACAATCATATTATTCATATGCACATTTTCAGTCAAAAGTGCATTACCAGCATTTTAGTGCTCTGTCCTAATAACTAATTTTGCAGACACTTTTATCAAAAGTGCCATACAGATTAAAACAGTAAGACAAGGCTGTGTGGAGCAGAGTGCCTAAGACCCATTTGGCTCATATATTTGAGCCAATTGGTTTTACTAATGGTAAAACTACTGTAAAACTGTAGAGAACCTTTTTTGGTTCCTTAAAGAACCGTTCTGTAATCAGTTCTTGAAAAAAACATTCATTTCTTAGTGTGAAGAACATTTTAATAATCTAAAAAAAAAGGTTCTTCATGATCCAGGAAAAAAACATGTATTTTTTGTTTTTCAAAATGAACATTAAAGGGGTCATTTAATGCGATCTTTGGAGTGTTACAAGCTCTTGGTGCATAAAGACGATCTGTAAAGTTGCAAAGACTAAAGCCTCAAATCCAAAGAGATATTCTTTATAAAAGTTAAGAGTCAGCCACGCCTACCTAAAACGCCTCATTCTAACACGCCCCCACATATCTACCTCACTATGTGGGAAGATTTGCATAACGCTGCCCAAATGTTCACGCAAAGAAAGAAGGCGTAACTTTTATTCTCACTGTAGTATTGTTGTTGCCGCTGCCGCCATGTTGTGGAGTAGGCTTGCCACGATAGACAGTGTTGACGGTGATACGAAATGCAAAAGCGCCTGTTTGGCAATATTTTGGATTTTGAAAAGCCTGTTGATTTTGCCGTTGATCTAAGGTGATTTTGGGTTCAGATGTGTGCAGCACATTTTATGGAGGACTGTTTCCTGATCCTGGTAGAGTAGACTACAATGCCGGCTGTTCTGACTCAAAGACTGTAGTACGTTTTTTATATTTAAAGAGTTTTTATATTTTATATATTTAAAGCGAGGTTTTTGGGCAGTGTAGAGTAGTGCTTGTTGTTTGTCATTTCTCCGATCACAAATGCAGACATGGTTTTATTTTTACGCGGCGCGATGCAAAGCGTAAAAAGACAATATAAGTCATTATAATCCGTAATTATTTCCCCACTGGATGCAACGAATGCCTCGTTTACAATGGGTTTTAATGTTTTTGTCTCGTTGCTCCGGCCTGACAGGGCATCACAGTATGGTGAGGGGCGTAACATTTCTGTCACACGCTTGAGGTATTCGGCCAATCACAACGCACTGGATAGCTGGCCAATCAGAGCACACCTTGCTTTTCAGACCGATGAGCTTTGTAAAAATCAACGCGTTTCAGAAAGGCGGGGCATAGAGGAGAAACAATAATGTACATTATGTGGAAAATAATGTGTTTTTTGAACCTTAAACTGCATAAACACATTTCATTACACCAAGTACACAACATAATGTTCTTTTTAGCAGCATCGTATGACCCGTTTAAAGGAATAGTTCATCCAAAAATGAAAATTCTGTCATCGTTTACTCACCCTCACTCTCACTTGACGGTAGCCATTGACTTCAATAGTAAAACACTATGTAAGTCAATGGCTACCATCAACTGTTCAATGACTTCAAAATATCTTCTTTTGTGTTTAACAGAAGAATGAAACTCATTCAGGTTTGGAACGAGTAAATGATGACAGAATTTTCATTTTTTGGGAAAAAACTCCATTTAATATGGTAAAAGACACCAATGTTTAACATTTATTATTAATAATAATTACACATAATCCAATAACACATCATTCTTGCAGTATTCTGACCACAGAGCTTGGCAATATGGCCAAAATGTTATATCGCTTTAGGAGTCATTTTATCATGGCAAATGTCACAGTGATTATTGCTATATTATACTATATTATCATGGTATACTTATTTTTAATGGAAACTCTAGAAAATATGGCTTATATTTTAATAAACATATCGTTTTTGCCTGTTTTAGTAACCATGTAGAAATGTTTGTGCCTGTTGATAATTCAGTGAATTAAACCTTTTTTATTTAATTGAAGAGCATTTTCGCTTATTTTTTGTCTTTTTATTTAAAACTTGATGGAAAATGATAAATTATTCATAACTGAACTGCAAAAACAAAATGGTTTGTGTGAGTTTTATGCACATTTCTAACCTCGGGCACACAGTCACTTGTTTAGAATTCATTAAAGGGGTCATATGATGCGATTTCAAGTTTTCCTTTCTCTTTGGAGTGTTACAAGCTGATTGTGCATAGATAAGATCCCTGAAGTTGCAAAGACTAAAGTCTCAAAACCAAAG
>NW_015547666.1:633318-658393 GCF_001515605.1 Sinocyclocheilus anshuiensis | reverse complement strand
CACCAAATACACAAAATAATGATCTTTAAAAAAGCATCATATGACCCCTTTAAGACCTTAAAGAATATCAACTTGTGGAAAATGGGCATCCGATGACCCCTTTAATACAGCATCAAGAACAAAGCACTTACAGTCTCACGGGACAATCTTTCCTTGATTTTCCAGAAGGTGCAAAGCTGCTAATTTCTGGGTTTTCAGTGGGCAGTTGTGAGTAGGTATGTGGCAACACTTTTGGCCAAATGTTGTCATTTATTTATTTTTATATTTGTTTGTGTGTGGTCCTATTTTAAGTGGGGTAATATTTAGGTCTTGTACCACTCAACTCAATTTTTTAAATAATATTTTGGGTCAAAATGATCTGGACAGACATTTAAGGTAAACCTCATATTGTTTTCTCCATCTTTACAGTGACTTTAGCAAGTTTTTGGACACTTGAGAATATTTTGGTTAGACTTTATTTTAAGGTGTCCTTGTTTCAGTGTAATTATGCATTTAAGTACTGAGTATTATTAATTAACTACATGTACTTACTATATGCTTAGGGTTAGGATTAGGGTTAGGGTTACTTGCATGTAATTATGCATAATTTATTGTTATTATAATAGTAAGTACATGTAACATGTGTAACAAGGACACCTTAAAATAAAGTGTTACCAATATTTTTGTGTGATTGCCTTAATAAAATAAAGCAAGAGGTGTTGATTTGAAAGAATGACAGAACATGGTGCACCTGCATGGTGCGTAATACTTCACAAAGAGAAGTTTGTTGGATTTTAAAATCACAAAACAATAGATATAGTGTGAAAATGAATAGAAAATGAACTACACCTGTGGTTATTCTACTTCAGTCCTTCACTAAAATCACCATCACGTCCGTTGATTAAGAGTGATTGCAAAAATGTCTCCGAAAAAGTACAGAAAACTCCTGTCATTTGCTTGCAGATGACATTTGGTTTGAAATGTGACATTCTGACATTTTTATATGATCTAAGTATCCAAATCCTTTTTGAGAGCAATCGGTCTGTCTGTAAACAACTATTTTAAAGATTATCCAGCAACAGAGTACAGCCTTCTTGCCTAAAAGTGCATATTAGTGTAATTACAGGCTAATAGACATCAATGCTAATTCATTTCTCACTGGCAACATTGAATCATAATTAATGTGTAATTATAGTTTAGTGTATGATGACAAGTAGCAAACACTAATTAACTAGCGGACTATATTTTTATACACAGATGAAATCTAATCTATATATATATATATATATATATATGGCTGGACAACTTGGCAAAAAAATGATGTTGTTGTTGTGATTTGAACCAACGAACACTGAAGTTACTGTATAAATATTGATGTTTTAAATTAGAGCTTTAAATTTAACGTCAGATCCTGAAGCTGTTATTTTGGTGGAATATTGGTGAAACGCTGTAAACGTCTTTCCACAAAAATGTTGGAAATTATAGGATTGTGAATGTAAAACACGCAGCAGAGCCGACTATATAATTCACCTTTGATTTGATATTGTGATATCATGATATATCGCTATTTTGATTTTATTTCAATTACTTGTGCAGCCCCATTTGTTCCCCGTGAGGCAAACGCTGGTGTAAATGATCTGACAGCATCTTCTTGTGTCCTGCAGGTCTGAGTGTTTGCTAAGTGCACTGAGCCATAAACAGGCTTCCCGTCTGGATCTCTGCCATCGCTCTCTTCCCTGGATCCTCAGGCTGAAGAACACCACCATCATCCCCGATCGGACCTTTGAAACGTGAGGCTTGTGCCCCGTCCAGAAGCGCCAGAGCCCCTCAGGGCCCACGGGCACAGCGGCACTTTAGGACTGTCTGCGAGTCATGAGTGAATTCTGGTTGTGCTTCAACTGCTGTATCGCCGAGCAGCCGCAGCCGGTAAGATTATCATCACCTCCAGCCTCCAAACCACAGAAACCGGCAAGAAATCACTTTGTTTTAATCAATCACCTGCTCATGCCTGTGCCTGTTCCCCTGCTTGGTTCCCAGTTACCCCTTTGATATTCTACCTCTGTCTCTCTTTTAGTCTTCTGTTAGACTTCGAGTCCCCTTATAATGTTAGTCAAGGTTGCTTCCACCGTAACCGTTTGACCATTTTTATATTATATATATATATATATATATGGCTGGACAACTTGGCAAAAAAATGATGTTGTTGTTGTGATTTGAACCAACGAACACTGAAGTTACTGTATAAATATTGATGTTTTAAATTAGAGCTTTAAATTTAACGTCAGATCCTGAAGCTGTTATTTTGGTGGAATATTGGTGAAACGCTGTAAACGTCTTTCCACAAAAATGTTGGAAATTATAGGATTGTGAATGTAAAACACGCAGCAGAGCCGACTATATAATTCACCTTTGATTTGATATTGTGATATCATGATATATCGCTATTTTGATTTTATTTCAATTACTTGTGCAGCCCCATTTGTTCCCCGTGAGGCAAACGCTGGTGTAAATGATCTGACAGCATCTTCTTGTGTCCTGCAGGTCTGAGTGTTTGCTAAGTGCACTGAGCCATAAACAGGCTTCCCGTCTGGATCTCTGCCATCGCTCTCTTCCCTGGATCCTCAGGCTGAAGAACACCACCATCATCCCCGATCGGACCTTTGAAACGTGAGGCTTGTGCCCCGTCCAGAAGCGCCAGAGCCCCTCAGGGCCCACGGGCACAGCGGCACTTTAGGACTGTCTGCGAGTCATGAGTGAATTCTGGTTGTGCTTCAACTGCTGTATCGCCGAGCAGCCGCAGCCGGTAAGATTATCATCACCTCCAGCCTCCAAACCACAGAAACCGGCAAGAAATCACTTTGTTTTAATCAATCACCTGCTCATGCCTGTGCCTGTTCCCCTGCTTGGTTCCCAGTTACCCCTTTGATATTCTACCTCTGTCTCTCTTTTAGTCTTCTGTTAGACTTCGAGTCCCCTTATAATGTTAGTCAAGGTTGCTTCCACCGTAACCGTTTGACCATTTTTATATTATGTGTCTTTAAGTACTATGCATGTACAGTATAGAATTAAGCATTTGCAACAATGCAGATATGGTCTGCATACAGTACATGTTGTTCTGCAAAATTCTTGCCAGATTTACATTTGTTGCTATTGAGGTTGTGATGTGTTTTTCGGTCGGTCAAGTATCATGTGCATAAACTCATTATGTGATTACATGCAGGTAATTTAACCCTGTAAAGCCTGACATATGAAATAATAGTCTTTTTTTAATGCAACAGTTTATTAAACCTTTAGACAAATAAAAAATAAAAAAAAGTTGGTAACGCTTTAGTTTAGGGACCGATGCTTACTATTAACTAGTTGCATATTAGCATGAATATTACTAATATATCAGCTGTTTATTAGTACTTATAAAGCACATATTAATGCCTTATTCTGCATGACCATATTTTAGTTTCTTTCCTTAATCATAACTCATACCTAAACTTAACAACTGCCTTGCTAACTATTAATAAGCAGCAAATTAGGAGTCTATTGAGGCAAAAGCCATAGTTAATTGTTAGTTAATAGTGAGAATTGGTTCTCAAACTAAAGTGTGACCAAAAATTTTGTATAGATGTTTTTTGTTGTGTCATATTTGATACTTCAGGATTTTATGGCTCATATAGTATGATATAGTGAGAATATGGAGTTCATTAAAAAATAATAATAATATTAATAATAATACATTTAATTTATTTATTTGTATATCTTTACATAACTTTTGAGCAGTTGATATATATGGCCAAAAAGTAAGGTGGAATTCTGATAGCTTGTAATGTAAATTAATGAGATCTTTATGACAAGTAAAGCTAAGTTGCTTCAGTCCAGTAGGAAATATTGAAATATTAAAAACAATATCAAAGTTATTTTTATGTTTACTTAATAAAAATCAAAAAAGATTTCAGAGCAAACAGACACGTGAAGTCTTGAGCTGAAGGTGGACGTTTGTACAATTATACTAAAAGACCTTTTACTTGCTAAAAAGGCTAAATAAACTACCAGTCAGATAACAGAAGGCATGGAGTAGATTGTTTGTAACAGGTTTATCAGCAAAAGTTTAATCATGTTGATCATTTTAGAAATTTGCATATCAAATATGAAACAGCAATTTTAATGGAAAGTACAATGTAACAGCGTATAGTATGTACACAATAAGTAAACTGTATCAAATTTTCTATGGATGTACAATAGTAGTAAGGACACCTAATACAAAGTGGGTCCTGCCCCTATATATTTACAAATGTGATGTGGCTAACATTTGTTAATAGTTATAGGTCTGGAGCGAAAGGTTTGGCTAGTTAGCATGGTCCAGTTAGCTGCTGCTGGTGGAGTCAAGTCAAGTCACCATGAGGTGCTAAACCATTCAGGACTTTATAGGTAATTAGCAAGATTTTAAAATCTATACGATGTTTAATAGGGAGCCAGTGCAGAGTTGACAGAACCGGGCTAATATGGTCATACTTCCTGGTTCTAGTAAGAACTCTAGCTGCTGCATTTTGGACCAGCTGGAGTTTGTTTATTAAGCGTGCAGAACAACCACCCAATAAAGCGTTACAATAATCTAACCTTGAGGTCATGAACGCATGAATTAACATTTCTGCATTTGACATTGAGAGCATAAGTCGTAATTTAGATATATTTTTGAGATGGAAAAATGCAGAAGGAAAGATTGCTATCAAATAGCACACCTAGGTTCCTAACTGATGACGAAGAATTGACAGAGCAGCCATCAAGTGTTAGACAGTGTTCTAGGTTATTACATGCGGAGGTTTTAGGTCCGATAATTAACACCTCTGTTTTTTTCAGAATTTAACAGTAAGAAATTACTAGTCATCCAGTTTTTTTATATGAACTATGCATTTCATTATTTTTGCAAATTGGTATGTTTTGTCGGGCCGCGAAGAAACATAGAGCTGAGTATCATCAGCATAACAGTGAAAGCTAACATGTTTCCTGATGATATCGCCCAAGGGTAACATGTAAAGCGTGAAAAGTAATGTCCCTAGTGCTGAGCCTTGAGGTACTCCATACTGCACTTATGATCGATATGATACCTCTTCATTCACTGCTACGAATTGATGGCAGTCAGATTTGAACCATGCCAATGCACTTCCTCTAGAGCTGTTTTTGCTGTTTAGTTTCAGTAGATCATGATACACAGGGAAGTTAGTTTTGCATTTTGAACATGATATGTCCTCTTTAACAATAATAAGTCCTCACGCTGAATCTGCACCTGCAGATCTCTGTGAAAAGCTCAGTCAATTTCAGTGAAATCAGTAAGCAAAAGACAAACTACGAAAAGTAACAGTAGTAGCTGTGTGTGTTTGCATCGTGGTAACAGCACATATTTTAGCACACATCTGATTTATGCGCACCTACAAGCATGTGTGTTTGATGAGTCTGTTATCCTTGGCTCTGCGTGGATGTGAATAATTTTGCCCTTTTTGCCCCAGCCATTTTTCATCATCACACATTCTGTGAGATGTCGGCTGTCACAACACATTATGTCAGAATTTGTCTCTGCTCATAAGGCTGAAGAGATTTATAATAACAAAATAATTCAGCCCCAACAGGCATACCACAACATCATTTAACCAAAGAATGATTTACTGATAAGACGGGTGTGAGGAAATCTAGTTTGAGACTGATTGCCAAGTTTAACCTGAGTACATTTTGTATTCAGGGTTTGCAAATGTCTTGGCATTTAGAACTATTAGATTAATTCATGACTTAGGTTTGTTAGTAACAGTTGTGCAGTCTGTTATTTGAAGATCTGGACTAGTAAGCAAAAGGTTACATTACGGTAGTAGCCTATATCAATTGATTTGTTTTCTTGATACAAACATAAATAATTCTGCTGATACAACTACATTTATCTTGAAATATAACTTGTAAAAAATTATTATTGGTGTGGTTCAACAGTGTTGGGTAAAGTTACTTTTAAAATATTTCGTTACACTCTAAAAAAGTAACTAATTGCGCTACTTAGTTACTAAATACTGAATCTGTTTTTGTGCAGGTGAGATGAGTAAATGTTCACATTTAGTCTAGAACTACAGTAACATCATTTTCATACAAGCGCACACAACGCCTCTGCACTTACTCACGATTTCTCTCAACATGAGGACAGGAGAGCTGCCAATACATGGGAAAACAAAGTAACTAGCATTACTTATTTGAAAAAGTAACTCAGATAGTTTCTTGTAAATTAAAAAGTAATGCATTACTTTACTAGTTACTTGAAAAAGTAATCTGATTATATAACTCACGTTACTTGTAGTGCGTTACCCCTAAAACTGTTGGTCAGTAATCGAACAGTTACCCAGATCGCGGCTCAGGATCAGATCAGCTCTAATGATGTTGTGTGAAACAAGCAAATTCCACTGGCAGTGAAAAATAACAGAATCTCTCTCAAAATTGATTTATCAATATATTCAGTGATATGCAAACCAACACCACAAACTTTATCAAGGATTCAAGCCAATGTTAATCATTCAGCGATGTCCCTCTTTGGCGAAACACTAGTAGCTGGTGTTAAAGAATGTGTGGATGTTGTTATTCAAAGGCGTTTATATTGTTGCACGACGGAGACTAAAGGCTGACCTGCATGAAATGCAGTGAGGAGGGAAGATTCATTCGATGAAAGTCAGTGAGGATCTTCTGAAGAGCATGGAACAGCCTGAGGAGGATTTTGTTAAATCAAAATGTTATGTTTTGGTCACATTTTCTCTAAACTTGAAAACTGTTGATAAGTTTAATTGGGTTTGGTTTGACTGAAGTTGTATAAGTTGAGAGATTTGCCACCTTTGGCCTTTTAAAGCTAAAGCACACAAGGAATTTCTGAGACTTGTGTTATTGCAGGCACTTATGAATTTGAACTGACTGGTGATTGAAATGCGTGCCCACATTGTCCACTGTAAAAAAAATCACTGACTGTACAAGTAATTTCAATAAATAATTTTAGGTAATTTCAAGTGTTTTAAACTGACTTGACATTGTATTGAAACTGAAGTTGCGATAGATCTTTTCTTCTGTATGGTGACATACATCTGAGTAAAACGGATTATCAGAAATTAAAAAGGTGGAGACGTGGTTCTGTGCATGCCTTGCTGGTTGGATATTGAGATGTGGGCGTGGCACTCAAAAGTGGAGGTAGATGAACATGAGCTGACAGGGGCGGGGTTTATGTGGACTAAATGATTGGAGTCCTGCATACATCATTTTCACAGGAAGATCCAATTATTACATTCTGATTAAACATTATGAGATCAAAACAATTTGAAAAAATTAAACCTATGCGCAGATTAATTTCACATCTATAACATGTCTATAATATGCATTTATAAATCACATTGGGTGACATTTATTTTCATGCTGACTTTAAAAAATTGATTCTTGAATGTCTTACAAGATGAAGTTGAAATTGGTTTAATTACTTTAAGTTAAAGTCATGGAAAAACATGTTTCCATGACTTATTGCTGTCATTTTTTATCATATTATTTTAAAATTTAATTGTAGACTGTTCATTTGCTAAGAATGATTTTTTGATTAATTTTTCTTTATGAAAAAAAAAAAACAATTTTTTTTACATACAATGCAACCTCAGATGACTCTATAATTCAGTATTAGATCAAAAGATCAAAAACAGATTTAGAGAAGAATTAAATGCCTAAACAGACCCAGTCCAACAATTGAATTGGACTAAAATAAAATGTGACCGACTTAATTTTGCAAATACTTGATGGAGCCACTCTCAGTATTTTACTGTTTTGTGAGTCTAATAGAGTTATTTTCAGTATTCGCTTTACACAAATGAATAGCAACACTAGTGCAAAAGTTTTCTGCTGAACTTAAGAAGTTGCAATAAGGGCGGCTGATCTTAAATCAGTGTGTAATTTAAGAAGATGGGTGCTTGTTAAATTAGGTCACACTTTCCCCGGAGCAAAAGAGACTGTGTCCTAATTATGAGCTGTCATCTGTCCTGTGACGAGCGCTGAAACCTTCATCCTCTGTGAGGAAAGAGGATCTATAAACACCCCCTGATCAAACAGCACCAACAGCATCACACAAACAGCGCTTCTCACTGGAAACACATAGAGACTCAACACACAGCCGACAGAGTTTTCATTAGATACTTTTCTTGAATTGCTTTTGAATGAATAGTATATACTGTATATACTCAAAAGGTTGGAGTTGTACAGTTTTTTATTTTTTTTTATTTTTTAAGAAGTCGCTTGTGCTCACCAAAGCTGCATTTATTCGATCAAAAACAGTAATATTGAGAAATATTATTACAATTTAAAATAACTTTCTATTGTAATATAATTTTAAAATGTAATTTATTTCTGTGATGCAAAGCTGGAGTTTCAGCATCATTACTCCAGTCACTAAAAAGCCCCTAAAACGTCTAATAATGCATCATGAAAACCAGGGAGGATGGGGATGATCACTATGTTTCCTTAAAGGAGACCTATTATGCCCTTTTTACAAGATGCAATATAAGTCTCAGGTGTCTGTGAAGTTTCAGATCAAAATACTCCACAGATCATTTATTATATCATTTTGAAAATGCCTATTTTGAGTGGAAGCAGAAACACGCTGTTTTTGTGCATGGCTCTTTAAATGCAAATGAGCTGCTGCTCCCCGCCCCCTTTTCCATAATAGGGCTGTACCTTTACAGCTCCTACCTCAGAAACTGTGCTAAAAAAACATCTGTTTGGTTTTGATTATCATATTTATCACACTGAAATCATGTGTTTTAAACCATACGAGTATTAACTTCTGACATAGGGTTTTCTGAGCGCACACATCCAAGGGCGTAGTTTTGGTTTGAACATTGGGGCGGTTGAAGTGTGAACTATTTTAGTGGAGTCCCGGGTCATGCTCACTCATAAGGTTTATTTATTTGTTTGTTTGCTTATATATTTATTTTTGTGAAATGGTCTTTTGTGCTATCATCTATGCAATAAAGAAACATCGCAGTTAATAATTACTTGTTTACATAGCACTTATAAGCTATAGTTTGACAGAATGTTCTAATTCAACATGCCAGTCTAACTTAACATTTCCTTATATTGATATTGTTTATTTATTACTCCTTAACAGTTCATCAGGCTCTTAATTATGTAATCTATGCCATCTTTTGGAATATCTGAAGGCCATGTACCATAGTTCATAACTGTAGCATTTGTTATAATAAGACTAGCTTATTAATCATTACCAGGCCAATAATGACTTCTTTTTTAATTAATCAATATAGCATTTGCTATGAAGAAACAACCTGCACATTTAGAACTACAACATGGCACAGTTGTAATATAAATCTATAGGGAACAATCTATTCCCTTAACAGATTATCTAATATAAATTCTACAAGTTAGACTAAATTTGACACAATAAATAAGCCTACAATAAAACGTGATAAATTCTAGTTAAGGTGGTCATGAGTAGTTTAAAAAGATTTTAATATATGTTAGTGCTGGTTCAAGACTGTTTTCTCCTCTTTTCATCAGTCTTTTTAGTTTATTTGCCTTTTTAAATATTGTTCGACTTTCTCCATAGCATTTTAAAGTGGCTGATTCTCTAAATAATTTAAATAGATCACACATTTTACCATCAGCTTCGCGATAGGAATGGCTCGTGCAAATCTTATCACACTTCTCTCGCGCAAGCTAGAGTATACAGTGATTCGCGCGACGCTCATGAACTGCGCTTCAGTCATATTGTGCTGAGAACTGCTCCGTTCGGTTCGTACGTGAAGTTATCGCTTATAAAAGCCGAAGGCGCGATTTAAATAATTAATTAATAGCCTTGTTTCGAGGTTTCCATTAACCATGGTATAAATATTGGGGGGGGATTGTACTTGCTAGCTTTGGTTATTGGGTGGGGTTATATCCAGTGTTGGGGGTAACGCGTTACAAGTAACGCAAGTTACGTAATCAGATTACTTTTTCAAGTAACTAGTAAAGTAACGCATACTAAAAAGCAAAAATTACTGTAGACAAACATTTGTGTGTCTTTGTTTATCGCTGAAGTGTGTTGAAATGTCTTCTTCTGCATTCTACTGTACGGACGTAAATTTACTTTCCCTTCAGTCTGAGGCTTATTCATTTCACTTTTGGTGTGAAAAGGCTTTTATATTTGCCAAAAATATAACTTTTTTATTTTAAAAAACAAACAAGCAAGCCCTGTCCAGATTTAAAAAGTAACGCAAAAGTGACGCAATGCATTACTTTCCATAAAAAGTAACGTAATTAGTTACTTTTTTTATGGAGTAACGCAATATTGTAATGCATTACTTTTAAAAGTAACTTTCCCCAACACTGCTTATATCCCCCCTATCCCCCCCACAAACTACGCCCCTGCACATATCTGAAACTCACGCACAGAAAGTAGCTGTCATACGGCATGTGAGTACTAAACTAAGTTCTCTTTCATGTCTTATTGCACTTAAACTTTCAAATACACACAAGTTTATGTTAAAAACACACAGGAGTTACAAAACAGCGCTGTGGGTGGAAACGTGCAGATTAAGGGGCGGTAATATTATAATATCCTTTCTACGTCACGGGGGAGCGAAATCTGACGCGCTCGTTTTTTCACAAGCTTGCAGAGAAAGGCTTACCAAAAAATTACTGGGTTAATCTTTTTCACATTTTCTGAGTTGGTAGATGCACTGGGGACCCGATTATAGCACTTAAACACGGAAAAAAGTGAGATTTTCATGATATAATTTATTAATTTATTTTAATTTTTTAATTTATGATAATAATTTAATTTAATGATATGTCACCTTTAACAGAAAATCTGCTCGTAAAGACACATCATGACACACTATTCATGTCTTAGGGCGTGATGGAGCTCATACTGGGTGAGAAACAACTTCCAGTTTGCATACATCCATAGAAAACAATGTGTTCCAAGTATAGGACGGAGATGCATCCGGATTCTCACCTGCTTTAGAGTCATTTGGCCTAAAGAAGGTATTTCAGAAAGCCAGCATAACCTTCTGCTTTTGGTGCATGTCTATGATGTCTTCAAATGCTGCCTAAATTGGCAGATCTCACTTAATGCCCAAATGCATTGTGTAGTCTTCATTGTATGAGTTAAAAATGTGTGATAAAAAGGAAAGGTGCTTAATCGGTGACCTTTCTCTGCTGTGCGTTTCCTCGCAGCTCACTGGAGCGGTGTTATGAAATTGCAGTAATAAGAGGTTTTGTCCATTATATTGATTTCTGCTGACAGATCCTGAGGGCCACACGCTGCGCTCCCAACAACTCGCATGATCCCAAAACTATTAGGACAGTAAATACAACCACACACAGATTAACGGTTAATCGAAGACTTGAAAGCCAGGGATTTAGAGTTTTGAACATATAACAATATAACAAAGGCCACCTGATGAATATTAAAAATGAGAAATTGTTTCACAGCAAATGTACATGGTTGTTACAGTAACTTTACATTTTACTTTGTGGAGTCCACTGAATGTTCAGTTCTTGAGTTATTTTAGATAATATGTTGCTATTTTTTGTCAGTCATTGTAGGAAAGTTGCAAAAAGACCTTCAAAGCCTTTCAATGATATATTATTTTAATATTCAGTGAAGGCTGAGGGTGAAAACTGGCCTAGTATTGATAAGACTTTTATAATTAATAAATCCAGTGTGGCATGTTATCATTTCTTTTTCTAGTATTTAATATCAATATTCTAAATATTCTAAAAAAAAAACAAAAAGGATTTCATGAGAATATTTGGCTAGCACAGGAAACTGTGCTGGCGATGGTCATAGAGAGCAACCGAAGTGAATAAAAACAGTTGATAACCATATTAAATTAAAACATTTTAGAAGCTTTTTTGACTTTTTTGTCAGATGGGCTTAAAAGAAGCTCTAGAAAGCCTTCTAAAAACACGCTGACCCTCATATAAAAAGCATTAACTGAATTTTGATGTGCTATTTTTAAACCTGATTGAATGTGAATGACATTTAGCTTTGTTGAACTTTAAATTTGAGTCTATTGTGTGAGTTTAGAAGATGTGGACTAAAGTGCATGGTGAGATATAAGGACATTCTTTACATTTTTTTCAAGAATTCTTCTTTGTGGTACACAGAAAAAGAAACTGTGTTTGGCATAATGTATGAGTGATGGAATGCTGTCAGAAATGACATTTTGTGGCTTCCTTTTAATTAACTGTTCCTTTTAGTATTTTACTTGAGAGTAGCAGAGACATGTGTCGAGTATGTTGATGTAAAACAGCTGCAGCTCTACAGGTTTGATGAATGCAGAAGCGGTGAGCCGTGAAATGCCATCTCCTCTGTCAATGTCCAGTTGTCATAGCAACTGCAGTATGTCACGTCTGACTGTTACTGAGTAACAGAAGAGTGACAGTTTCTGTCGATGTCTGGCACATTAAGAGCAATCATTGACTTCTAATCTGTTTAGTGAATGAGCCACAGCCAAGCAAGGATTCCCCATCAACTTTGTATTGACTGAGAGGTATTTAAACATACGTTACGTGCTCATAAATTTACATGCCCCTTGCAGAATATGCAAAATGTTAATAATTTTAACAAAATAAGAGGAGTCATGAAAATGGCATGTTATTGTTTATTTAATACTGTCCTGAATAAGCTATTTCACATAACAGATGTTTATATATACTCCACAAGACAAAATAATAACTGAATTTATAAAAATGACCCCGTTCAAAAGTTTACACACCCTAGAATCTTAATAATCTGTGTTGTTTCCTGGATGATCCATGACTGTTTTTCTGTTTTGTGATAGCTGTTCATGAGTCCCTTGTTGGTCCTGAACAGTTAAACTGCCTGCTGTTCTTCAGAAAAATCCCCCAGCTCCTGCACATTCTTTGGTTTTCCAGCATCTTCTGCAGATTTGAACCCTTTCCAGCAGTGACTGTATGATTTTGAGATTCATATTTTCACACTGAGGGCAATTGAGGGACTCATACACAACTATTACAAAGGTGGAAACATTTTCTGATGCTCCAGAAGGCAACACACGATGCATTAAGAGCTGGGGGTGTAAATATTTGAATTGGGTGATCAGGGTAAATTGTACTTATTTTGTCTTCTGATGAAACATTTAAGTATTCATGTAGCTTCTTAAGTGCAGTACCAAATGGAAAAAATATGATCTTTAAACAAAATAAGAAAAATGTACACATCATCATCCTGTTCAAAAGTTTTCACCCCCCGGCTCTTAATGCATCGTGTTGCCTTCTTGAGCATCAGAAAACGTTTCCATCTTTGTAATAGCTGTGTATGAGTCCCTCAATTGTCCTCAGAGGGATCTCAAAATCATACAGTCACCGATAAACACTGATCATCTTTATTTAATGATAAAAACTGCTTGTTTGATGCTTAAAATAAAACCAGTGAGGTTTTGGTGGAGTGAACTTTCATTGGAAGGTCAGAAATCTCTAAGGCGTCTTTATTTGTGTTTCAAAGATGAACGAAAGTCATGAAACGACGTGTGTGAGTAAATGATAACAGTTTTTATTTTTGTGTAAACTAACACTTTAATGTAAAGCTATAAAGGGTAAAGGAACATTGCTGTTGAAACATGTTTAGATATGTATTCATCTATGTTTGTTTCTTATTCTGCAGAAGAGGCGGAGACGTATAGATCGGAGTATGATCGGCGAGCCGACTAATTTTGTCCACACGGCCCATGTAGGCTCTGGAGATATCTTCAGTGGCATGAACTCTGTAAGTACAACTAATGTTCAGTAGGGTTGGGAATCGAAAATCAATTCTAGTTCCAGAATCGGATACTTGTTGTCAAATTAAAATTTCTGTGCTGCGCATCTTTTTTTTCTTTTTTTTTAAGGAGGCGAAAAGGGGCTGTTAAAAATTTATTTGTCTTTGAATCATTCATTCAAGAGATTCATTCAAAAACACTGATTCATCCAGTAATGAAACCTGTAAATCTCGAGTGAGTCATTGAATCATTCCATTCATACATTTTGTTTAGTTGTCTAATATTTTTTCTTTGGAATTGTGAGAGAACTACAACCTCCATTTAAAAAATAAAAAAAAAGTCCAAATTTATCCAGAATCGTGCAGCTCTATTTTGCACAGAAAAGAGAAGCAAATGGATTGCTGCAATTCAAAGAAATAAATGGACTCCAGGCAGCGAAACATGGATTTGCAGTTATCATTTCGTGTTAATATGTTGAATTTTGCGGTAAAATCATACCCTATATGTTGTATTGTTATATATAGACAACTCATCAATGAAATATAAACTGGATGTTTTTAAATAAACACTGACAAAAACGATATAGGTAAGTTTTTGGGCTGGACGATATGACGATACAGTATATAACATTGATATAAGTGATCACACAGATTTAGACCAACCTATTTTGTATTTACAAAATGCATTCACAGGCAAATTTGCTTTATATATTTCCCCGGTGTCCAAATCAGGCACATGTACATTTCAGGACACACGACTCCTGGCTGCATATCAATATCCATGGTTCGAGTATGAATGAAACATACACTGCATGAGTGTTTAGCGCTCCGCGATGTTAATCTTGCCTTATTCTGGGTCCGAATCAGATCAGATCATGCACAGACTATCCTGTCTCTTTGAATTTAAATCTATATTTATTCACACCGGCTCTTGAAAACCTCTATGCCAACACACTTGCCCTAAAAAGTGCGGGGGACAAATTTACGTGATATTAAAAGTGGGGGGGACACGTCCCCCGCATAATCTACGCCCCTGCATGGACCACTGGATCTTTGGTAAACTGTAAGGAACACTATCGAGTCCAACTACCTCTAGCTTAAACTGATTATAGTTTGTTTTACTGGCGTTTTCGCAGCTTCCCTAGTAAATCCAGGCATGCAGCAGCTCCTTGGCCACTCAGTCCGGCTGAGGGGTGTGTTCCGGCGGGAAAGTGACGATAGATTTCAAACTCAGTTTGGGATGATTTTGTTTTAATCCTATGTCCAGGTGAACTCAATTCAGAACCAAATGCAGTCTAAAGGAGGCTATGGAGGAGAGGCCATGTCTGTTAATGTACAGATGCAGCTGGTGGATACAAAAGCAGGATAATTCGTGTTGTTGGAAGGGGTGAGTAAACCACTCTTTTGTTTCTACTATTTGTGGGCTGCAATAACATCATATCTGCTGCATTGTAATGCAATAATTGTGTGGTTTAGTGCTTAAGATCTGAACTGGAATCTAAAAGCTTGTAGGTTTAAACCCTCAGTTATGGTATAATCATGACCTTAAGACACTTACGCTCTAGGTGGACTTTCTGTGTTAACTTTTAAATGCATTAATGTCCATTGTTATGAAACATTTGTTTTTTTAATGGGTTTTTGGTTAAATGCCTGAAATAAGATATATTTTCAAGATATTTTCATGTTAATACCCCACAAGTTAAGCTTTATAACTCTCTGTCTCTTGAGCAAAAAGGCAATTATGCAAATAAATGAAAGAGGGAACAACTGTATTACAGTAAATGGTGGTTTTGTACATTCAAGGGATTTTACAGAACTGTTTGCATTAACTGAAGCTCTCGTTTATATGACAAAGTTCCACAGAAATCAATGACTCGTTCACCAAAGACTTTCATTTGGTTAACATCAGAGGCAAATTATGAGTAATACAAATTTCAGGTCATTCATACCCACAAATTTAAATCAAAAAGAGTCGACTCGGAATCCTTTAAACGAGTTGTTTTTTAAACGAATCCCAAGCCGTTTCATGTTGGCGTCAACATGAAACATTAGCATATTGCCTGCCCACTTGCCCGGGAAAACTTGATCCCCGCCTCTCTCAAACACTGACGCTGTGAGTGTAAATCCGTTTTTTTTACTGCCAAAGGACGAGGCTGTGAAGAATCAATGGTTCAAGTTTTTAAAATTTTTTTTACAGCAATACCACTGCCGTATAGCCCCAAACTTGTGTTGCGTCCCCATCATTTTACTGAAGACTGCTACAGCAACAGTCTTTGCCACTAGGTGCCGCTTTTGGAGCGGTAAAAATAGCGGTTTCCCCGGTAACGCTGTACACAAAGCAGCACTGCGCTCACAAACGCTGCATGATGAAATGGAAATGAAATCGAAAATTTCGTGAAGACAGTTGGTTTCCTTCAGATATACACTAATATAAAAACACTAGCACCGCATTTTGATTTTGAAACGTGCAGTGCTCATGTTTATTCAACGAAGTCAAAGCCTTTTGATAAATCTATTTTGTGGCGGTCAGTTCTGATATTGTGGCGAGTCGCCACAAATAAATCAATGTATGGGAAACACTGAGCAAACTATATAGGGAATATAACTATAGGGAAATAACGAGAAGAATAACAACGTGCAGTAAACGGTCAAACTGTTTGCACTACAAACCAGTGTGTTCCTAATTAAGATAATACATTACATTAATCTGGTAAAACACACCAATTTGCAATATCAAGCAGCAAAACGAGCGGTTTTGTACAGATAAAAATTGCTGGAAGCTAACGAGACCAGAAGCAAGACCCATAAAATTTACAAATGGCCCGTTTTTACGGGAAGAATAGAGTGGGGGAACTAACACTGGTTCCCTCGACAAAAACCAGTAGGATTTTTCCATAGGCTTTTGGATTATCGCAAAAAAATAAACTCTGTGTTCAACCATAGTTCATGAAATTTACACGTTTTGTCCATCAAGATAATCTTCGCAAAATATATAAGATATAACTTTTATGAATTGTGATGCCTAAATACAAGCGCCAGTGTTCAGTGTTCAGTCAAAAGGATTTACTCTGTGGGTGAATTTTAATCCACATTACATTAATCTTTTCATGGAATAAATACAAAACTACAGCCAAACTAAAACATTAATACTAAATAGTAGGCCTAAGTAGTGAATAAATGAAATATTCATAACTAAAGCACATATGAAAGCATGTATTTCTGTACATTTCAAAATAAGGTGCAATACATCCTTGATTAATATGAATATTTTAATTAAAATGTGTCTCCACATAGTATTCAATAAAAGTTTAGTGCATTTAATCTATTAGATAACAGCAGAGTGAGTGAGTTTTTGGATATGGTAAGATTAAATGTATTTTAGTGAATAAAGTACCACATTTCAGCTATCGTTTTGTTAGGGTGGTTACACACAATGTTATTTTATCCTTGCTTCTAGAAAATCCTCGTATGCTTTTCTAACAGCTTCATGTGGCCGTAATCATTTACTTTTAACGTGGCTTTAAGCACTATGCATCATTAAAGTTTCACTTTCACCGCGACTAAGCCGGTAAATGTGGTGTTTACATGGAATAATCACGAGTTTACCTTATGGTGCGAACCCGAGTCTCCGCTGGGATACATCTGCGGGAAAGAGATAAAACGAGCAAAACAAAAAAACATTGTCGAACAACAATTTTAAATGCTGGAAACTAATAATTGGTTATTCTACAATTAATTGTTCTACAAATTATACCACGATTGGAAAATACTATAAATTGGTAAACTGTTTGGCGTGATGACGTTTGATGTCTCCGACAGCGTCTGTAGTCCCATTTAGCAACTTGTTAGCAACCGTCTTTTTTAAGAAACGTAACAGTTTTAAAAAATCACGAGTGGGGTGTAACTAGTGTGTTTTATATCGTAGAATAAAACGTGAAAGTGTCTTGAGCTTGTGTGAACCACGGACCTTATTTTAGGGGGGTTACCCAAAAAACCCATTGACTCTGGGACGATGGAACCGGAAGTGCTAAAATGCTAACTTGACTCCGGGTTTTTGCCTACAAAGTGACGTCATAGTTGCCCCACTCTATAAGGTGAATATAGTTTGAATAAGGGTTAGTATGAATGAAATTCGGACGTACTACATCCACCAATTTGTTACTGTCACATGACCTACCATCGTCAGTTGCGTCACTTCACGGATAGTAAAGTATCCATCGACTGCACACTTCAGAATCCGGGCGGAAGAAGTAGTACTTTTCACCTACTTTTTTTCGAATACTATGAATTCGGACAAACTACTTGCCTCACATACTGTTTTTCGCATACAATATAGTAGGGAACTATGCGATTTTGGATGTTTCCTATCTTACTAATACTGCCTCAGCTCATATCACACACAGACAGCATAACTAGCACCCCCTGGTGGTGGGGAAGAAGATCAGCACAACATTAAAAACATTTACAGGCACTGTTAAAGTGTTAGTTCACCCAAAAATGAAAATTATGTCATTAATTACTCACGCGCATGTTGTTCCAAACCCGTAAGACCTCCGTTCATCTTCAGAACACAAATTAAGATATGAAGAGTTCATTTGCAAAAACAATTTTCAAGAATCATGTTTTTTCATTGTGCATTCCAATTAATCTCAATCAAACTGCAGTTGGGTTGTTTATTTGATTAGGTAACAAAATTGCTTAAAAATACAGATAACTAACACAATAAAGCACAATAAAAACATGATGACATAATAAAAAAACATGATTTTCAAAAAAAAAAATGTTTTATCTGTTTTTGGAAATAAACTCTTCATATTTTTGATGAAATCTGAGAGCTTTCTGACCCTCCATAGAAAGCAACGCAACTACCACATTCAAGGCCCAGAAAGTTAGTGAGGACATCGTTAAAATAGTCGATGTGACATCAGTGGTTCAACCGTAATGTTATGAAGCTACGAGAATACTTTTTGTGCGTAAAGAAAACAAACATAGCTTTATTCACCAATTTCTTTTCTTCCATGCCAGTCTCTGCCACGCTTCATAAAATCACGGTTGAACCACTGATGTCACATATTAATTAATGATAGAATTCTCATTTTTGGGCGAACTATCCCTTTAATTGTTTAATTTCACTTTTAAATGTTGTTTGAACATAAATGTGTGTTGGCAGTTTGTGTACACAACCACCCTATAATGATAAAATTGTGTCCCCCCGCCCTGAGTGACACAATCTGCCATATTTATCTTCACGCTAGAGCATTTAAAAGCAGCATTCAAGTAAGAAATGTCTTATTACAGCTATAGACTATAGACCCTAAAGGGCCGGCGTCACAATTACGTCACAGCACTAGCTGGAGGCAAAACAAAGCGAAAACTGGAGGCGGCCAATTCAAACCAGCACAGATTCGGATACATAAGGAGCTTAAAATATCGTCTTATTGTGATGTTGGGTGCCAGAATCGACGTAATACAGGCTCCAATTTTAAGTTTTATCGCGTACCTGCTTGGTTTCGTCCATTAAAGTTAACCTTTTCAAATAACAATCGCGGACAGTGGGTGACCTTACATATGCAGGTAAAATTGGATTTTTTCCAGCCATTGTTAAAAAAAACAAGCTAACAAACTTCATAGCTAGCGTTAGTGAAGCGGTCAGGGGAATCTTTTTGCCTCCACCTAAGCTGAACAGAAAAATATCACAATGTTTACTAACAGAAAAAGGGTCTATAGCAGTGAGTGATTTTCTGTTTTTATTTTATTGTTAGGTCTATTATAAACATGCAATTTCTTTCCCAGCTGTTTACCTTCACAGACATAACCGAGTGTGTTTTTGTAACTCCTGTGTGTTTTAACATAAACTTGTGTGTATTTGACAGTTTAAGCGCAATAAGACATGAAAGAGAACTTAGTTTAGTGCTCACATGCCGTGTAACAGATGTTTTCTGTGCGCTCAGAAAACTATATCAGAAGTTAATACTGATATGGTTTAAAACACATGATTTCAGTGTGATAGATATGATAATCAAAACCAAACAGATGTTTTTTAGCACAGTATCTGAGGTAGGAGCTGTAATGGCGCAGCTCTATTCTGGAAAAGGGGGCGGGGAGCAGCAGCTCATTTGCATTTAAAGAGACACGCACGAAAACAGCCTGTTTCTGCTTCCACTCAAAATAGGCATTTTCAAAATGATATAATAAATGATCTGTGGAGTATTTTGAGCTGAAACTTCGCAGACACATTCTGGGGACACCAGGGACTTATATTACATCTTGTAAAAAGGAGCATAATATGTCTCCTTTAAGGAGCGCCATCATCTGCCTTACAGTTGCATGTCGTCTTCATAACAGTGGTTGCTAACAAGTGGCTAAAAGGGACTACAGAGTTTGTCAGGGTCATTAAACATCATCACACTGAACAGGAAAACTCGTCACTAATCACGCTCCTGCAAGCTATTCGAGCTTAAACGTTCCCGCTTGTGGATTTAAATATTGAAAGCGCTGGAAGCTTTACAGCAGTGGTCAACCTCTTTGCATGAAGCTAATCAGTGTGATATTTTCCGCAGGGTCCCGTGATGAGCTGTTTCTGCTCTCTGGTTCCCCTCCAGCAGCTCCCCATGTGCCCCGGCGGCAACTTCTCACCTCATTCTTCCCCAGCAAACACATGGACAGTTGTGCGCTCCATGGTATAGAGGCCTTGCTGCCCATCGGACAGCAGGATCCCACAGCGCTTCAGTGTTGTTTCCGTCACTGCTTCATCGCATGCCCCTCCAGCCTACATTTACATTTACATTTAGTCATTTAGCAGACGCTTTTATCCAAAGCGACTTACAATTGGGGGATACATAAAGCGATTCTTCTTAAAGAGGCAAACAGACACAGGAAGTGGTTGTAATACCAAGTTCTTAGACATTGTTCAAATAAGTACAAGCTAGAAAGAGAAGGAATAAATAAAGAGAGAGAATTTTTTATTTATTTTTTTTTTTTTTATAGAAGTGCAAAGTGTGTCCCTGCTTTCTTCTGTGGCTTGCCGTGAACTGTTGCTTTTCATCGCGCACATCTGTGGGTCTGGAACCAATGCGAACAGTCGTTTTGGGTCGGTTCTCTTTTGTTTGCTCATTTCGCCATGAAAAGACTGCTTTTATTTTTGATTGAGTGATCAGCACGGAGCCGACAACAATGTTTGTATGAGAAAGTGGCTGCTTACAGTCATGCGGTGCCAAACTGCTCAGTGCAATGGAAGGACAGGAAGTACTTTGTGTTTAAACATGAGCACAACAAATGCATTTTTATGGAAATGTGATTGTTACTTTGCCGTTTACAATGTTCAAATTTGCATATCTTGTTTTTTTTCTGTTTTCATTGTAATGATTTTTCAGATTAGCGTAATCACTGATGTTGAAAGGCATGAGTGGCGTTTCTCCTTCTGCTGTCTGCTGTGTCAATGTACGTCTGTAACTTGATGTAAAGCAACTGAAGCTATAGATAGTGTACAGAAATAATTTATAGAATGATTTTGATTAGTTCTAGTGCTCTTTATCGATGTAGCTACGATTACAGGGGCATTTCAATAAATAAGGTAATGAGAAATGTGATGTGAGTTCATTTAACTTAAAACAGTGCCACAAATCGGCCATAGATGACTGGACTCACAATAAGATCCTATTTCTGTGTGTAAAAGTATGGAGCTCCTAAGAGGTCATAGTCTTGGAAAGCATAGGATGGGAGGAAAAAATGATCTCATTTGCTTGCAAAAGTTTTGCATTCCCCTGAAAAACTTTGTGCATTGAATGCACAACTGGAAATAATATGAGATTGAAGAAAAAAAACTTTATTTCAGTGCTTTTTTTGGGAAATGCAATACTTTTGCAAGCAAATGCAAAAGTTTATTGGGAGAGTACAAATGTTTTGTAAGTGACTGAAACTTTTTTTAGGGGAACGCAATGTACTTTTGCGAGCGAATGTAAATTTTCTTAGGTGAATGCAAAAGTATTGACAATTTTTCCCCCATCTCGTATTTTTTACATTACCACGTTCCCTTAGGGGCTCCTTAGTAAAAGACGCAATGCCAGCTGAAATGTATTGCTTGCTTGTAGAGGTTATCCACTTGGAAATATAAAAAGGGTACCTTATTTACTGAAAGGCCTTTATATTATAAAGGCACAGACTGATTTCTGGGGTCATTCCACTCTCTCTTGCCTACTGCTGTAGTTTTATTCAAATATTGTTCTAGGACATATGTTTTTCTTTTTCATAGAGTTACATTCTCTCAAAAATGTGGTGTTGAATCTCATGAAACCTGTCAAGAACAAGTCCGGGTTATATTTACATCCCCAAAAAGAAGAAAAAGCTAAATATTTTGCATATATTTAACAAGTCCACTTTTAGGACCATTAATATTATTGCATTGTGATGTTATATTCATAATTTAATAGCCTCCACACACTTCACTTCTCATTACCATGATGCAACAATATCTTATTTGAATAAAATGGTAATAATAATAAATGATTATGTATTATCTTTTTGTTTTTATGCACACTTAAGCACATTTAAAAAAAAAATATTCAAATCAGATATAATTTTGGGGGGCAAGTGAACTTGACCTGGACATGTTTTTGTGAGATTCATCTCTTGACTGTCTTCAAGATTAAGCAGACAGATTTTCTGCTCATTTCAGTCAATTAGTTCAGCCGGCTGTGGGTTATTATTCAGTGAACACTCCTATTCTTCACTCAGGTCAAGATGAAAATGGCTACAGTCTTCTGAAACCTCTTTAAATCCTGTATTGCCAATGCTATGACAAAATCTAACTATTAAATAGTATTTAAATTACAATTACAAAAATGTAATTATTTTACAATATTGTCACACAAACAGTTTAAAACTGTATATTTGGGTATATTAGTTCCCTTCATTTTCGACCCAGTGTGGTGAGGTTTATGAATTATCATAAAGGGTAAAATCCTTTTAGCTGCTTTGTATTTTTTGTGCTGTTTTAATAAGGCCTGCTGTGTCATAGTGAATATTTGCCAGATGAAAATGTAGAATCTTCAAATGTTGACTTTGAGAAAGTCAAAAGATGCAAGAAAATTCCCGTCGGTTTTAACATGGAATGCTAAATGTATCTGTGCATTAACTGTAGTATTTCTCAAGTGCTTTCTGTTTGTATGTACTGTATCTGCACTCTGTCTGCCACAACACTCCCTTAAACTATTTCCCCTGGTTTGCTCTGGTTGTATTGGGTGAGTACACAATGTTTTAACGTTTGTGGCAACTCTGTCTTAAATTGACTCTTGGTTTTACTGAACCGAGTCTATTTCTCTCAGAGGTTTCTCTGGTGTGTAACCCTAAGCCATCAGCCATTTTGGCACTTTTTTAAAACCACTTAAAGGGACAGTTCACCCAAAAATGACAATTCTGTCACCATTTACTCGCCCTCATGTTGTTCCGAACCTGTATACGTTTCTTCTGCTGAACACAAAAGCAGATAATCTGAAGAACATGTGTAACCAAACAGTTGCTGCAGGTCCCCATTGACTTCCATAGTATTTTGTTTCCATGCTATAGTAGTCAATAGGGACCAGTAACTGTTCGGTTACTCACGTTCTTCAGATTATCTGCTTTTGTGTTCAGCAGAAGGACGAAACAACAACAAGTAAATGATGACAGTATTTTCATTTTGTGGGTGAACTGTCCCTTTAAGGCCTTGTTCATGAAAGAAAAGCATAAGGAAGGTCTTATGTAAACTGAATTTCTCATGTAAATTGTCGCTGTGTATATGTTTCATGGCTCATGAAGACATTGAGAAGCCTATCTTGGTGTTTTTTTATTTTATTTTAATGCAATATTATTTAATGTGTGGCCAAAGTGTTGCTAACCAACATGCAACACATGAGAATAAATGTACGCTCTGCCTTTGTTTTAGTACGGATGGATTTCAGCTTCAGGGAAACACGCTCAGCTTTTGGTACCCATGTTATTTTGCATTGTGTCGATTACCCAGTGTGTTCTGTCTAAATAAATATTTTTACATGCATTATTGCTTGAAGGAATTTGTACTAATTTTTGCAAAATATTTGAGAAGCATCGATGTGCAAAATAAATTGTAGGGATTTAATATGGTGAATAATATTATTAATATCAGTTTATCCGAATCTTTCAGTTTGTTAATAAGGCATCCATCATGAGAAAGCACATCTGTTTTTTTTTTAATAGGAAAGACTACCAAATAAATAAATGTTTTGATCTGCTTTAAAGGCAATTTTCTCAATATTTTGATTTTTTTCAAATATTGTCCTATCCTAACAAACCATACATCAATAGAAAACTTATTTATTTATCAGGTTTAAAGAAGACCCCTATGACTGGTTTTGTGGTCAAAGTGTACATTCACAGATAATATAAAGTCCACTAGATGTCAGACTCACACAGAAAGTGACCAGAAAATGTGCTTCGTTTTGTGAAATTGAATGAAGGTATTTTCAAGTGTCAATATTTATTTATTTATTTAACCCCTTTAACTGTCACACATTTTTGAACATAGATGTGAAAGTGCACGATCCAAACTTAAATTTTTATAATTCATGAACGAAAACATTTTGTAACATGATATTAATCTACCATTTTCATGGTAATGCAGTGCTTGATATTAAAGGGGTCATATGATGCTGCTAAAAAGAACATTATTTTGTGTATTTGGTGTAATGAAATGTGTTTATGTGGTTTAAGGTTAAAAACACATTATTTTCCACATACTGTACATTATTGTTTCTCCTCTATGCCCCGCCTTTCTGAAACGCGTCGATTTTTACAAAGCTCATCGGTCTGAAAAGCAAGGTGTGCTGTGATTGGCCAGCTATCCAGTGCGTTGTGATTGGCCGAATACCTCAAGCGTGTGACGGAAATGTTACGCCCCTCACCATACTGTGATGATGCCGTGTCCGGCCGGAGCGACGAGACAAAAACATTAAAACCCATTATAAACGAGGCATTTGTTGCATCCAGTGGGGACATAATTACTGATTATAATGACTTATACTGTCTTTTTACGTGTTGCGTTGCATCGCGCAGCGTAAACATAAAACCATGTCTGCATTTGTGATCGGAGAAATGACAAACAACAAGCGCTACTCTACACTGCCCAAAACTCGCGTTTGAATCATCAGTGGCAAATTCTTTAAATATAAAAAACGTACTTACAGACTGTGAGTCAGAACAGCCAGCGTGAGCTGAGCAGCACTAAGTTGTAGTATTTCCTCAGTGACCAGCACGGATCAGCTCTAGGCATGACGAAGCGGATATCGTCCTCTTTTGGAAGACCAAACAAAGTAGTTT
>NW_015547666.1:606917-632937 GCF_001515605.1 Sinocyclocheilus anshuiensis | reverse complement strand
TCCCAGTAGGTGGCGGAATATGCACCAAAAGCTGGTTTGCCAACCGCCATTAAACATCATAAGAAGAAGAAGAAGGTTGCGCTGACGCTAGTCTTCCACGCGATGGCGCAGGGTCACGTGACTCAGTCAAAATGGCGGCGGGGCAACAGTGGGTGTTAGTAGAGATGGTGCAAGCTTTTTACGAGGTAACTACAACTTTCTTCTTTTGTTCTTTTGATTTTTCAGTCAGTAGAAATATCGGCAGGCTTTGTCAAGTTTATTAATTTAAACAGCACTGGGCTGTGTGCGTGTATTTGGCTCTCCTTCACATATAATCCTGAGTATTAACTCCAGGAAGTGCAGTGAACAGTGATAAACAGTGATAAACAGTGTTAAACAGTTAAACAGTGTTAAACAGTGATTAACAGTGTTAAACAGTGTTAAACAGTGATAAACAGTGTTAAACAGTGTTAAACAGTGTTAAACAGTGATAAACAGTGATAAACAGTATTAAACTGTTAAACAGACAGGTGAGACTCACACAAAGGTACATTACATACCTGCCACAATACTAGACTTTATTACTCTTATTTATTATAAGAGTTCTCCTTAAAAATGTAAGCTTTCGAGATCGGTCTTTCATTTTGTGGCTGAATCCAAGTCATTGTAGTAACTACAACTGTAAGTGTATTTCGGTGTAAATGGATGAAATAGTTGTTATGGGCTGTGTGCGGTTTCTTCTTAATGCTGCAGCTCCATTTATTTCCTCTGTGTGTGTGTTAGGACGGGTGATTAAACTGCCAACAAACCTGTACGATGTATTTCCTCCGTTGAAATGCACATGTTTGTGGGAGAGTAAAGATTTATGCGAGAAATAAATCAATAAGCCACAACAAACTTTCCTTTCACCGTTATAAGACAAGACACTAATGGACAATAAATAGTCAGCTTTACTAATGAAATAGAATAAACTATTGTCTTGTCAAGCCAGCAGCACACTTAGATGCCTGATCTGGAAATCCTGATAATGCCGTACAGACATCTGATAAACCTCTTAAAACGAGCAGATTCATGCACACTTTTTAAAGGTGTTACAAATAGTCAGCGTTGTTATCTACATCTTAAGCAATACGTCCTCCAGTTAAAAACATTGATGTAGAATGTGAATCATGCAGTTTGTGTTATTATAACAGTCTCGTTATTTTCTCTTCTAGGCACCAGCATATCATTTGGTTTTAGAAGGTATCCTCATTTTGTGGATTATCAGACTGCTGTTTTCCAAAACATATAAACTTCAGGAGAGATCAGACCTCACAGAGAAGGTGAGAGGTCCATTATAGTTCATTTTATAATGTTTGAGTGTTTGGTGATTCAAGCACCTTATTGTACACCGCTGTTCAAAAGTTTGGGGGTCGGTTTAATTTTGTACTGTTTTTCAAAGTCTCTTCTGCTCACCAAGGCTGCATTTATCTGATCAGAAGTATAGTAAAAGAGTAATATTGTGAAATATTATTACGATTCCCAATAACGTTTTCCAATGTTATATATATTGAAATGTAATGTATTTCTGTGATGCGCAGCTGTATTTTCAGCATCATTACTCCAGTGTTCAGTGTCACATGATCTTCAGAAATCATTCTAATATGCTGATTTGCTGCTTGAGAAACTTTTTATTATTATTATTATTATTAAGTATTTTGTCCAAGCAATAATAAAAGGACACATTTAATTTATAATTTGTCTTAAATCTCATTTTGTAAAAAACAAAAAAAACTAAATCGTGAATCGAATCGTGAGTTGAGTGAATCGCTACATCCCTATTATTAATTATTATCAGTGCTCAAAGAATGTGCTGCTTCATATTTTTGTGGAAACAGGGATGCATATGTTTCAGGGTTCTTTTATAAATAAAGTTTCAAAGAACAGCATTTATTTGAAATAGAAATCTTTTGTAGCAGTACAAATATGTCTACTCTCACTTTTAATCGATTCAGTCCATCCTTTCTAAATAAACATATTAATGTCTTACTGACCTCAGACATTTGAATGGTGAAATATTTGTGTCATATTCTGCACGTTTTGTATCCAAGTAAAGCGACTTTTCTACTTTTTGGAGCTTTTTTCATTCTCATTAATAAAATGCTACACATTTATCTTTAAATATTCACGTGAATTATGAATTTGCTGTTTGTTAGTTGTTTACTATAGAACTGTAGTTGATCATTATTCAGTTGGTTGCAATTAACCAAACTCAAACCTGCACAAGATCAATACAAAAAAAGAATACTAAGTTATAACTAACAACAATTTATAAATTTGTAAAAGTAAATCACAATATGATTCCAGAAATCATGGAATGATTGATATACCGATAATCAGAAACTGATCCAGTAACTTGGAAAACTTGCTTTGATTTTATAAGCTTTCTCAGTGATGCTTTACAACATAAGGCCCCATTAGTAAACAGTAGTTAATGCATTAACAATGAGCAATACATTTGTTACAGTATTTATTATTTATTTTTGTTAATGTAATAAAAATACTGTTGATTGTCATTAGATAAGGTTGATTAAATAATACCAACAGAACCAATTTTTGATTAAAATAATGTATTAGTAGATGTTGAAATCAATCAACACTAAATAAGACTAATAAATGCTTTACAAGTATTTTTCATTGTTAGTTCATGTTCAGTACCTAATATATTGACCCTGGAGCACAAAAGCAGTGTTAAGTCGCTGGGGTATATTTGTAGCAATAGCCAACAATACATTGTATGGGTCAAAATTATAGACATTTGCATTTTCTTTTATGCCAGAAATCATTAGGATATTAAGTAAAGATCATGTTCCATGAAGATATTTTGTACATTTCCTACTGTAAATATATTAAAACTTAATGTTTGATTAGTAATATGCATTGCTAAGAACTTCATTTGAACAACTTTAAAGATGATTTTCTCAATATTTTGATTTGTTTGCACCCTCAGATTCCAGATTTTCAAATAGTTGTATCTCAGCCAAATATCGTCCGATCCTAACAAACCTTACATCAATGGAAAGCTTATTTATTCAGCTTTCAGATGGTTTATAAATCTTGAAAAATTGACACTTAAGACTGGTTTTGTGGTCCAGGGTCACATATAAACCCCTGTAAAGTGTTCTTCATGTCCTTTATCTCTGTGTGTTTCAGGAGAAAGAGGAGTTGATTGAGGAGTGGCAGCCCGAGACCCTGGTTCCCCTCGTATCGAAAGACCATCCTTCCCTCAATTATGATGTGGTCACGGGGTACGTCTGTGCTGTTTCAGCGTACATTCAGCAAGTGGAGACGTTTCTGAAGAAACCTCTTATTTGGGTCCGCGTGTCTCCATCAGCTCTGTCTGCTGCGTCTGGTGTAATAATAAGCCGTGCTTTTCTTTTACAGGCCTCCAAGCCACAGAATCATTGTGAATGGGAAAGAGTGCATTAACTTTGCCTCATTTAACTTCCTGGGTCTGCTCGACAGCGAGCGCGTAAAGGTTTGTAGCATTACGAGTGCTTTTCCATTCGTCAGATTCACACACATCACAGCTGCTGCTGATTGTAGTGTGCAGTTTGCTCTTTAATGCTAAATACAGCTTGATGAATACAAATATCAGCGGTGGATCTGATTTGAAAGGCGTAGTTTAAATGGCACTTGCACTTACCAGCTGTAAGAGTTTTTAATGTTTTTTTTAAATATTTGCCAAGGCTGCATTTATGGGATTAAAAAGAGTAAAATTGTGAAATATTGTTACAATTAAAAAAATACTTTTTTATTTAAATCTATGTTAAAATGTAATTTATTTCTGTGATCAAAGCTGAATTTTCAGCATCATTACTGCAGTCTTCAGTGTCACATGATCTTCAGAAATCAGTCTGATATTATGATTTGCTGCTCAAGAAACATTTCTGATTATTATCAATGTTAAATATGTTTCTGGAAAAAAATAATGAATAGGATTTACAATCTTTAGCTACAGTTTAAATGCTTGTACTGTCACTTTTGATCAATTGAATGCATCTTTGCTTAAAGTAAAATCTTTCTTCAACTATGAATGGTAGATAAATAAATAAATGTTTTGTTTTAAAGTTTTCAACTAATGTAATGACACACAGAAACAAATTAATTATCTTCTGTTGAATTAAAAAGCCAATAACGAAAGGTACAAATTATTTACATTAACTTCTCAAGTTAACATTAAATCTAAGTTGTCTCTATTTTTAAAAATATAATTCTATCATCATAACCTTTCAACAAAATGTAATAATTGTTCTGTTTCCAAACTCCAGCTTAACTTTTTAGTTAGTGGCACTAAGCATGGCTCAAGCAATTCCAAGGTTGTGGGTTCAGTTCAGTATATCAACTGTATGCCTTTGGATAAAAGCCTTTGCCAGCCAAATGCATAAATATAAATATAAACTCAGCACTGCTATATACCACATATACCAGATTCCTTTAAGACAACATGAAATGCCTTTCACAGTAGTTTTCCCTATTTTACTGTTGTTGTGACGTTATTAACATTAAAAACATGTTTTTATTGGAAGTGAGTCATAAACATTGTGGTGTGAGAACGCAAACTGAGCGTTAGGGTTAGGCAACATGTATTAAGCAAAGTAAATGATGACAATTGTGATTAACTCAATGAGGCATGTCAAAGGTGAAATTCTGTTCCTGATTAAAATATATTTTTTATTTTATTTATTTGTTTTCAGCTGAAGGCTTTGTCGTCGCTGAAGAAATACGGTGTGGGGACGTGTGGACCGAGAGGCTTCTATGGGACCTTCGGTCGGTAGATTGATCATCTCAGGTGTCTGTCTCGTGTTGCTGCGTCAGTTTACAGCATTGAAATGTTTCACAGATGTTCATCTGGAGTTAGAGGAGCGATTGGCGAAGTTCATGAGAACAGAGGAGGCCATTATCTACTCGTACGGCTTCGCCACCATCGCCAGCGCTATCCCAGCGTACTCCAAGAGAGGAGACATCATCTTTGTGTAAGATCCTGCTGAACCCAACAGGCTTTCCACAGAGATGATAAAGCGTCCTGATCTGTCTGTCATGTTTTCTCAGTGACGAGGCGGCCTGCTTCTCCATTCAGAAAGGCCTGCAGGCTTCACGCAGCTTCGTCAAGTACTTCAAGCACAACGATATGGAGGATCTGGAGCGCCTTCTGAAGGAGCAGGAGATCGAAGATCAGAAGGTGAGGAGGGATTTCAACAGCTCACACTGAAGAGAAATTCAGACACGACATGCATTTATGCCATATGTCCTGGTGAAACGTATGGAAGGCCAATTAGTCAAAATTAAATAAATGCTGAAAAATATAAATAAATCTTTAAATAACACAATTAAATAATTAAAGAAATAAAGAAATGCATAAATATTCATTCATTCATTTATATATTGATTTATTGAATTATTCATTTTTATTTATTTATACAGTTATTTATTTCCTCCACATTACATTTTTTAGGGTTACGGTTGTCGGCACTTCATGAATGAATGTGGAGTGAATGAAATAAATAAATAAATATTTATTTAACGATTTATTTATATATTTCAACATTTATTTAATGATTAATTTTGAGTAACATGGCCTTCCATAGAAACGTAGTGTGCAGTATATAAATATTAAAGTAAATGATACAGACTTGATTTTAAGGTAGCACTTAATTTTACAGTGTCCTTCTTACATGTTACATTTTCTTACTATAGTAAATTAAATTATGCATAATTACAAACAACAAACAGTAATTATCCGGGCAGGGACACCGGCAAAGGATAAGTATTGCTTTTTATTTATCCTCTTTCCTAATACTTGTTTCACTTCAGTTTCAGTTTTTATAACCATTTCTTACTATGTGTAAGTAAGTTGTTGTTATTTTAGCATGTGTGTTTGGCTCAGTGTTATTTTTTTTTAGGATTACTGATAAACTAATGTAGTTTGATTTGTATTAGTTATCTATTTTAGATTTAGTTACAGTTGTAGTAATGTTGTCATTTTATTAGTTTTTTATTATGTCTATATAGGTTTTTTATTAAGTTTTAGTTTTATTTAATTTGAGTTATTTCAGTACTTCAACATACAAAATGGAAATGAAATAATATATATATATGTATATTGAATGTATTTATATATATATGTACGTGTATATGTATATGTGTGTGGCTGTACATACACATATGTAGTTGTTTTTTGGTGTTTGGCTTAGTGTTATGTTAGAATCATTATTATACTCATACCTAGGGGTGTGCGATATATATCGTCTGTGATAATATCTTAATCGTTGTTTTAACGATGTGTGATTTGACGTTATCAAGTATTTTGCAAAAACCTTTAAAAACACCCCTACAGGCACGCATACATTACGTGAAGTTTAAACTAGTGCGCGTGCACATTTAGAAGGCGTTCTTTCACTGCATGATTCAGTCTACAATACATTTAGAATGATCACAAATTCATGACATGATGGCAGAAAATGTATATATTTATACCACTTCATATAGTTATTCAATATCAAACAAAGAGTGCCGTTTTTTTTTAATGAATGATTACAAATGTGAAATGTGCTAAACACGGAGTTAATTAAGAGACATATTAGACACCATGAATCAAACGTAATGCCCTGATTAAATGTAAGAATTTTACTCAAAAGATAATGGACACTTTTAGAAAAAATGGCTTTATAAAGGTAAAAATGCCCATAAAATGTTAAAATCAGTTTAACCTTATTGGAAAAGATTAATTTCTATCAGTATGAACTGACCACCAAACAGGTTATGAAGAATATCAAAAACTTTAGGAGTCCGCTGTCTTCGGCAGTCCTTAAGATATCAGCACAATAACACACTCCGCAAAATATCGTCTAATTATCGTTATCCATAAAATCCCAGAAAATATCGAGATATTATTTTTTGTCAATATCGCACACCCCTACTCATACCTTTTGTTTTGTTTTGGATAAAAGCGTCTGCTAAATGACTAAAAGTAAAAGTAATCCTAACCCTGTATTTAATATATTTTGTTAATTAATTTTACTCAGTACTTTTTTGTGTACACTGCATTAAAATAAAGCATCACCGATTTTAACAATTGGGATGTGACTACAGTGAAAAGTGACTTTATCGGTTATTATAAAATTTTTCTCTGTCCATGTGGCCTTTTTGTCAACAGAAATGTTTTTGAAGTAGAGAAAATTGTTCCTTTTTGATGCAAGATTACAAAAACAAACTTTACTTTAGTAAAACATGCACAGATGAATAAAGTGCAGTAAGATTGACATTTACATGATCAATCCACACTAACAACCACTCAAAAGACCTCTAGCATTTGATGTTTGATGTTTCACTATACAGGTATACACGCTTGTTCATTCATTCTTATTATTTTTGTGTTTTTCTTTAGAATCCACGCAAGGCGAAAGTAATCCGGCGGTTCATTGTCGTTGAGGGACTCTATATCAACACTGCAGATCTCTGTCCACTACCTGAACTGGTAAGACAGCTTTTTAAACAGGTTTCCTTTTTAATAAATGTGCAAAGTTATCACAAATCTGTTTTTTGCTTTATCATCATATGTGACCCTGGAGCACAAAAGCAGTAAGTCGCTGGGGTATATTTGTAGCAATAGCCAACAATACATTGTATGGGTCAAAATTATAGATTATTCTTTTATGCCAAAAATCATTAGGATATTAAGTAAAGATCATGATTCATGAAGATATTTTGTAAATTTCCTACCGTAAATATATCAAAACTTAATTTTTGATTAGTAATATGCATTGCTAAGAACTTCATTTGGACAACTTTAAAGATGATTTTCTCAATATTTAGATTTTTTTGCACCCTCAGATTCCAGATTTTCAAATAGTTGTATCTCGTCCAATTTCAAATAATTGACCCTTATAATTGGTTTTGTGGTCCAGGGTCACATATGGTATGGTGTATAAGCTGAAACAACAAAATGTGAACAAAAAAAAAATCTACTTTCTGAAAGCACTGTTTGTGTCATCTGACTCTGTGGTGTTTGCTAAGGAAAGCATCACTAATGCTATACTAAAAAGAAAATGGTGTTGGATTTACTTTGAAACAAGTTTCACTCACAAACTGTGAGTAAATTTTACAAATACGTTCAAAGAAACACATTGTAATAAAGGGATAGTTCACCCAAAAATGAAAATTGTCACCCTCATGTCGTTCCAAACCCGTTATACTTTTGTTCATCTTTGAAACACAAATGAAGATTTTTTTTAATTCCTCCGTTAGAAGTCTATTCACCCAAAACTCTAACGCTTCAAAACATTCGTTAAGAGATTTAAATAAATCCATATGAATTGAGCTGTTTATCCATGTTTATCCAAATTTCCATTTTTGGGTGAATTGTCCCTTTAAAAGTAAAAAGAAAGTAGACTGGTAGAATGGTATTTTCTTGTTAAACAAGAAAAGCTCCAATTATATAAATTTTTTTCAATAATTTTGTTTTAACTTCGAACAGTAATTTTTATCCCTTGCAGTATTTGTCATTTACCGTCTCCACACGTGCTTCCTCCTGAGAATAATATCTTGTAATTAAACCACAGAGAAGTACGAAATTTTGGCAATTTTAATGACGTTCAGAACGCAAACCTCAGAAAATCCGATCTGCCTGTTTACATGACAGTCGCTTTATATCTAATTTATATCTGATTTATTTCCACACATGAATGAGGCCTGAAACCGATCTCGAATATCCGAATGCATGCGTTTTTTTCCTGTTTACACACTCATAGAACACATCCGATCGGTGTCACATATGAGCAAAAAATCACATTTAACTGACAGTGTAAATGAGGCCTTATATAAGCTATGTTTCCATCCAAAGATTTGAATTAAACTTATGCGCAAAACTGGAATATCGCATAAACTTTTGCGAATAAAGCACAGTTTCCATCCAACGAGTCAAAGAGAACAAAATCGTCACTTCCTGGTAAACTGGCACTAAATATCACTTAGAAAACTAGGAGAAGCCACTGAATATAATAATTTTCATATATGATAAATTACTTGCGCCTCAGAGCGAGCAGATGTAACACAATAAATGCAGTCATTGCTTTCGGAGGCGGATGCTGCTGTTTGGGAACGCAGTTGTGTAAGACGATTATACAGAAATACTTTAATGACAGACTTTTCTCAGGCATTTCAGAATGACCATAACAACATATAGATGCTGTGAACGAGATCGGTCCGCGGCTAGTCAAGTTATCCCATCTCATAGCGCAAAGTCACATGACTTTTTCGATGCGCATGGAGGAATTTATTCGGTAAATGTGTTTCCATCATAGTTTATGCACATTTTTTCTTACTGGATAAAACGTTTATCCTACTCAAATGTGTGCATAACTTTTTTATGCGCATTTTTAGAATTTATGCGCATCTTGACATTTCCATCCAGCGGTTTTTATGCAATATTTTGCTGATTTTATCGGACGATATTAGCCTGCAGCAGATATATCGGTATCGGCGAATATGCCGCCGATATATCACCGATATGAGCATTTTTTTACAGAACATAAAACGCAGATAAAATGCATGTAAATGGTGTAATTACGTAGTTTGTCCAGCAGAGCGCGCTCCATTGGCTGCTACTGGCGACCTGGATGAAACGCTTTAAAGCTTAAAGGATTAGTTCACTTCTGAATTAAAATTTCCTCATAATTTACTCACCCCCATGTCATCCAAGATGTTCATGTCTTTCTTTCTTCAGTCGAAAAAACAATTAAGGTTTTTGAGGAAAACATTCCAGGGTTTTTCTCTATATAGTGGACTTCAGTGGGGTTCACTGGGTGGAAGGTCCAAATTGCAGCTTCAGTGCAGCTTCAAAGTGTTCTACACGATCCCAGACAAGGAATAAGGGTCTTGTCTAGCGTGAATTAATTGTTAAATGCCCTGCCTCCGTTACATATCTCTGTCATGTCATTATAAGTGTTTGATCACCACATTTGAGTGATCATTGCAAAAAATGTGTTTATGTATATATATTCTGTTTATGTATATAATGTATTCTATATATAGTACCAGTCAAATGTTTGGACACACGAATAGGAAAGTGTCCAAACTTTTGATTGGTACTGTACTATAATATACACAAAGAATATCGGCTGATATATCGATATCTGCCTTTTTTTTACTCCTTAATATAGGTATCGGTATCGGCCCCCCAAAAACCCATATCGGTCGGGCTCTAATGGAAACATAGCTATAGACCTACATCTGAACCACCAAGAACACATTTAAAAACAATCAGAACACTGTATAATTTATATTTACGTTTGAAGTACTGCTATTGCTATATTTCACTGGTTACATTTTCCACATGGACTGATGTTTTTGCTCTTGCATCTTGTTTTCCAGGTGAAACTGAAGTACAAATATAAAGTGCGAATCTTTCTGGAGGAGAGCATGTCTTTCGGAGTGCTTGGAGAACACGGAAGAGGAGTCACAGAGCATTTTGGGGTCAACGTACGTAATATAAACTTCTCTACGGTTTCAGGAACTCGGGTGTAAAATAACGATTCGGCAAAAACTGCATGTGTTTAATTTCAGATCGATGATATTGACCTCATCAGTGCCAACATGGAGAATGCACTGGCGTCCATCGGAGGTTTCTGCTGTGGACGATCGTTCGTTATTGATCATCAGGTATGACTACAAAACAGCAATAACTGATTTGCACCATTGTGCATACTTTCTAAAATGACAATTTGTTAAAGGTATATTCAGCATAATGTTTACTATAGCGTTCTATTCAACTCAGAAAGACTGCAAAGCTAATGTGAAGTATACGTTATCTTCAACTTTATGGTCTAAAGTCAGAGATATTGCATAGGAATATCCTACATCCAACTTTGAATGGAAGCCAGAAAGCAGAAATCCTAGCTTTAGCCTAATTTTTATTTACATCACCTGTGGCTCGTTGTTCATTTTTCCACAGACAATCATTTTGACTCACTGTATGTACATCTGTGAATAGGGGATGTGTTTAATACAGCAAATACTGGCAGCCGAAAATAACCTGAAATATTCTTTAATCTTAATATCTGATGTTGGGTTTGTCTTTGTATTCAGTAAGCAAAGGATTTTATTAGTCAGCGTGTATTTTACATACTCTCAAAAGGTTTGGCTTTCTGGTTATTGTTTAAATGATCAAAATAATTTTCTTTTGATGTATGTTTCTGTACATATGGTTTCTATATTCTGAAGATAAAACTGTAATTATATACATATGCGTTTTTAAATCTGGACATAAGAGCACAATTATCCTCAGGTAACCTATAGTCACTGAAATGTGATCCAGATCCCTAGAAAAGCAGAAGCTCTTGCATCAGAAATCCTGTCTGTTAAATAACACAGTTTCTTTAGACTATCTAAGGCATTGGTCTCAAACTCAATTCCTGGAGGGCCACAGCTCTGCACAGTTTAGCTCCAACCCTAATCAAACACACCTGATCTTTAGACTATCTAAGGCATTGGTCTCAAACTCAATTCCTGGAGGGCCACAGCTCTGCAAAGTTTAGCTCCAACCAGCTCCAAATCACACCTGCTTGGAAGTTTCTAATAACCCTGAAGACCTTGATTAGCTGGATCAGGTGTGTTTGATTAGGGTTGGAGCTAAACTGTGCAGAGCTGTGGCCCTCCAGGAATTGAGTTTGAGACCACTGATCTAAGGGTTTGTAATCGACAGGAATCCTCTGATATGACACATTATGCAATCCTCTTTACATGTGAGTTTTGATACACCAAGTACTGTGATAAGTGATTTATTCTTTTCCTTGCCTATTTGACTTTCATATAACTTCACACGGATCATATCAGATCCATTCTTCCCTTTAGTGATGTGAAGGAAGTGAATCCTCGCGCTCTATTTAAATGCATATGGAGCGTCAATAATCTGAGCAGTTTGTGCAGCGTTTGCAGATTTTCATACAGTCGCTTTCACTGATGAGAAAACGGTCGCTCTAGAAAACTTCAAGTTTAAGTCTTGAAATATATTATAATGAGAAGCATAGCAGCAGGCTACAGCAATTACAAGACCAACTTCAGTTGAATATCAAAGACTTCGTATAAATATTAAAATAAAAAACATTTAAATTCCTTATTAACATTGTAAAGAAATATTTTGAATATGCCAGTGGATTAATGGCCTTGTTTCTTGTTTGGCATTGACACAGTCAATTTTATTGCCTAATTACTTTGAAAAATGCCCCTTAAGACTCAAAAATCAATAACTTACTGTGATAACCTGTGAGTCCAATTTTGGTGAAGATTTGTACTAAATTGTTTTCCCCCAAAGATTAAATATGTCTTAAATATGTGTTACAAAGATCCAGTGGTTTATGATCTTATTCAAATGGATATTGCTGACCTTAATGCATGTGGTATTGTTGGACTCTGCATGGAAAGTTATAAGCATATTTATAATTGATCACTTTATATCATTCTTAAAAGTTTATTTTTTTTACGGAAGCCCGTCTACACCACTGAATAATATTTTTAATTAAAAAGGTAATTGCGACATTTTATCTAAAAATTCTGATTTTTTTTTCTCTCACAAGTTTATATCTTGCAATTCTGACTTCATAACACACAACTGCATCTATATATCTCGCAAATCTTAGAAGAAAAGTCAGAATTGTGAGATGATGACTTGCAATTCCAAAAAACGTCAGAATTGTGAGATTAAATGTCGCAGTTACCTTTATTTTTTGTTTGTTTGTTTGTTTTTATTTTATTTAAAAGGGACAATACACATGAATTAACACGAGTAAACAAGTCTACTATGTAAATGTGCCAGATTTAGTCATTCAGGCTAATTTTCATCTGCATTCCCTGGCAGGTTGATGGTAAGAACCATAATCCACAAATACACAAAGCAGAAACAAACATATTACAAAAACCAGAATACAAAAAAAAAAAAAATTCAGTGGCTTGCATAGTTTTTCCACCAGGTACCACTGTCTCCAAACTTCTCATGTCTGAGTCATTATGGCCCACCGAGCTTTGTTTAGATACGTGTTGTATAGCCTTTGTGAAAATCACTTCACTGCTTGCCTTCTAAAGAAGAGTTTCTGCTTCCCATCATTATTGTACTCAGAAATGAACATTAATATCTTATGGTGTGAACTGGCGATTGAATATGAATGTGTTTTCTCATGTTGTCAGCGTCTGTCGGGTCAGGGTTACTGTTTCTCAGCGTCTCTTCCACCCATGCTGGCCTCTGCTGCTATTGAAGCCCTCAACATCATGGAGGAAGATCCAGGTAACAACATTGACATTAACAAAAACAAATGCATTTTATTTTCTCTAGCTATTTAGTATATTATTAACTTTTTCATTTGCTAAATCTACCTCCTCATATATACACGTGGAATATGAGTATTTTCCCTCCTGACTGAGCATTTCTTTTCTGCCTAAGTGTTTCCGCTAAATGAATTGGCTGGACTTTAAAGAGACCCTCTGATAATCAGCTGATCCAAACCATATGCAGTGACGCTCAAACATACTTTAATATAGAGAATGGGCATTATTTTTAACCGTATTTGCTAGGCCAGCATTACTATTATTATTAGTCACATTTAGTTAAGGCATTCAGATAAAACCTAATGTATGATAATACTTTTGCTTGGCTAACGTTAAAAGGAAACAAAATCCAGCAGACTTACTCTGACAAGCAAACTATGTCATATCAATGGGCCACTATATCCTTCACTATTTTTGACTTGGGCCAAAAGCAACCATATAGAAACAGCTCCGAGCACCTTGGCGACTAGGGACAGAAATTGAATGAGTCTCTGTAGCGAATCTACATTTTTCTAGTTATGCTCCGCTGTGAAATATTTAATCCGGTAGAAGTTTCTGTCTGAAAACGGATTAAAATCCTTATCCTGTAATCGTCAATGAATACAGTGAGCTTTCCGGCATCTGGATCTTTTGATCTCTGTTACGTATTTTTAGGCCTAAAACGTTCTCGTATGCAAACACACACACAAACAAAAACAAATTATGAACTGCAAGTGTGCAGTCTCAATGTACATACTTAATGTGCGTTCTTGCATTACTGCGAACTTAACTAGTGGTTGACCGGTATGTTTTTGTTGTTATTGTTTTTGTAGAGCAAAATGGCCAATATAAAGCTGAAATATCTGATATCCCACTACTTAACTTAAAAAAAGTCGAAAAATTGCTGCAATTAAATTAAATTTATTTGACATAACATTACTAAAATAAAAAGTATTTCACAAAGTATTTGAAAAAATGATAAAAAAGATTATTCTTTAGATATGTCAAAATGCTTACAGCACTTTTTGGCCAAACAGAAAAATGTTTATTAAAAAATGCAAATATATATGTAAACCAGAGTAACAGACCTCAGTACTCAAGCGGGTCATATAGTTTTCTCAAAATGCCATGAAACTGTATGTATTATTATTCAGATCAGCAAACTACATGCATTCACTTTCTTGTGTAGAGCATGTTTTGGGCAAAACATCACAGTAATTGCTGTATTTCTTTCATTTTCTCTCGCAGGCATTTTCAGGGTGTTACAGGAAAATTGCAAACACGTCCAGAAAGCACTACAAGGGCAAGTCCATTTTACCTCCTTTTTTTCATGAAAAAGAAAAACATTAAACAATTTTTGAAACCAAAATCAATGTTATGTAAGTTATTATGAGCAATAATAATCTAAATGCCAGATATCTCAGAAGTCATTCCTGACCTCATACACCGGTTGGCTGGTTGTGTTTTTTGTGGGCATTAGTGATGATTTCAGTGGCGTTTTTTGCAGGACTCCAGGGCTGAAGGTGGCCGGCGAGCCTTTAGCTCCTGCTCTTCATCTGCAGCTGGAAAACAGCACCGGATCCAGAACAAATGACCTGAAGCTGCTCCGAGCGATTGTCGATTACGTACGTTACAACAGCAGATCACAGATAACAAGTCAGTTGTCTTAATGTGGTTATCATGGCATATGGCTGAACGTGTTGCTCGTGTAATAATGAAAATAATATTGCCGCAAACAACGTACTTTTGTAATATGAAGTATTTACCAGTTCAAAAAGAAAATATAGGGCAAAAAACGTTCATCAGTTGGTTATTATCTGGATTAGGGATGGGCGATATGGACTTAAAACTATATTTTCTGGTACTTATTGCAATGACGATATAAATTACGATAATTCGTATGCATCCACTGAGAGAGAAAAAAATAGGGTGTTGTGAGCACACACGTAATGTAATGTCGGTTTCATTCATACTGGAAGCTAGAGGGCGCCCTCGCGCAGAAGCTCCACATATGCATCACAGAAGTAATAACTGATGAAGTTCCGTGAAATCCCTAATATGGAGAAAAAGACATATGGAGTAAAAAGAAGATAGAAATGCTTAAGCTGATCAAACGTAAAGACAATAAACACACACTTGTGACAATATATGGGTTTATCTGTGTTTTTCAAGCCATCTTGGGTATTTTTATAAGAATAAAGTATATTAATAATGCAATGCTAATCGACATAGGATTTCTGCCTCATTCTGTGATATAAAACCAGGTCTGGTCACAAAAATAAGTTATTTCAAACACTCGACTGATGTTACAAAGTGAATTTGCAGTAGAAGTATGTCAGTAAATCTCTTTGTTGGACAACAGGTTTGTAAACAGGCTCATACACATGCAAAACTGTATCGCACACGTGCTTCTGTAGTAGCAAACGATACGATATCGCCCATCCCTAACCTGGATCATGAAAAGTGAACATTAGAGACCAAAATGAAGCTACACTACCATCCAAAAGTTTGGGTTCAGTAAGATTTTTATTTTATTTCATTCTTTTTTTTTTTTAAAGAAAGTAATACTTTTATTCAACAAGGATGCATCACATGAAATGATATTTCACAATATTGCTGTTTTTACTGTATTTATGTTCTTTGTGAACATAAGAAACTTTTCAATAACATTAAAAATTTCGTCGACCCCAAGCTTTTAAACAGTAGTGTGTACAGTTGGAGAAAAATGGTTTTCAGAGATATTTCTGTCGTTGTCGCCACTATGCATAAAATGAAATGCACACAATATTTAAATTGCAGAAAGCATTGCTACACAACATTTACGCCAAATTAAAAAATTTTTAAAATCTGATTTTATCAACATAATCAGCCTGCTCAATATAGTTGAGAAGCACAGTGCAGTGTTGAATTGAATAAAACAGCCATGTAAGATGCTCCAGTGTTCAATAAATAATTAAATGTATTTTTATTAATAACTAGAATAAACAATTATTTCATCAAGTTTGATTGTAGGCTGCTTATGGGTGCAACTTAACCATTCAATGTAGAATGTGCTATCAGCATTTACAACAATTTTTAAACATGGCTCATCCAATCACAATTTAGAGTTGGAATTGCCAGTTTTATAACATTAATTAACCCTTGGCTATATAACCAGAAAAAGAAAGTAATTTCAGAGGCAGAGAAAGTTTTTAACATTTTAATTGCTTTAAAACTTATGAAAGAGAAATGTATCGCAGAAATGTATTAAAGGAAATAAAAGGTACATTGTGAATTCCTGTATAGTATAGTAAATGCTGTGTAAATCTCTTATTTTTGGTCCTTTCTGTAGAGTTTGGAAAGACAGATCGCACTCACTTTGGCTCGATACCTGGACAAAGACGAGCGTTTTCTTCCACCGCCAAGGTGATTAGCTGTGAGCTATTTCATCAGTGAAACCTCTGGAATCATGTTTTGCTGTAAAACTGATGTTTTTGAGCGTGTGTGTCCTCAGCATCAGAGTCGTCGTGACTGTTGAGCAGACGCAGGAGGAGATCGAGAAAGCAGCGCAGTGCATTCGAGAAGCAGCAGTGAAGATCCTGAAATGACGAGAGTCACTGACGTGAGATCAGGCGTGACAGAGCCATGATGGCTCGGTGACCTTTGACCCTGAAGACCTGGACTGCACACAACTCGAATGGATGAATACACTGATTGAACCTGTTTGTATTGTATTTATGTTTTCCATACCTGCTGTACAGATAATGTTGATTATTTTAGTCTTCATTTCACATTGAAATAAATGCAGCGCTGGTTCTTCCCGCTGTTTGCAGTTGGTGTGCACCATCAAACCTATTTATGTCTTGAATAACGATGGGAGGTCTTGACTAATCAACAATAAATATGCCATAAAAAAATAATAATTATTTTATATATAGTCATTTTTTTATATACGCTAATATTTACATTCCTTTGTTACCTTTGACCAAAGAGTTGCTTCTTTACACATGAAAATCATTTCACGGTGTTTATGCACTATACGAGTTGTTTTCTGAATAATGCAGTTATTCTAGTTTAGACTCTTTTGGTAACTGAATGCATTGTGCGTGCACTGAGTCAAGAGCATACGCTTGCACACAGTAGTAGAGATATCAAATTTGATCTGGGTTTGAATCTGTCATTTTGTTTTCAAATTCTATTTCAAGAATAAAACACATTTCAGCCTTTAAATCGTATCGTTGCACTAGTTTTTATGATCTTTTTCATCTCCAATAATAAATTGCCTACTGAATCATATTTGAAAGCTGCAGTGCCTTCAGTCGTCACTGGACGTTTAGTGTAACTGTACAAACGTCCACCTTCAGCTTAAGGTTCATGTGTGTTTTTGCTGTAAAATCTGGTTTTTCTAAAGTAAATATGAGAATAACTTTTATTGTTGGTAATATTTCAAGATGAACACGTACTGGACTGAAGCAGCTTAGCTTTACTTGATTATCCAGACATTATTATTATTATTTTGGTTTTAAATCATGTTAAACTATCAAATATCATCAAGCTTTTAAGTTTTAAGTATGTTTATTTGTTCACTTCTCAGTCATCGACAAATGATATTTATATGCATCTTATGTAAGTATCCACTATACTTATTTATTTATTTTATTTAAAGATCTCATTACAAGCTATAAGAATTTCATCTTTTTTGGCAATTTTTGTAAATTTTAGGCCTCTGAATATCCATAAAATGAGCCATAAAATCCTGATATAGCAAATATATTCATCAAAACACATTTATTTATTTATTTATATTAGTGCTGTCAAACGATTAATCGCATCCAAAATAAAAGTTTTTGTTTACATAGTATATGTGTATACTGGGTATATTTATTATGTATATATAAATACAAACACATGCATGTATATATATTCATGAAAAATGCTATGTTTATACGTTAAATATATTTATATATAATATACAATGTAAGAATATAAATATATGCATGTAAATATTTTCTTAATATTTACTGTATGTGTGTGTATTTATATATACATAATAAATATACACAGTACACATATGTAAACACAAACTTTTATTTTGTATGCGATTAATCGCGATTAATCGTTTGACAGCAACAGTCTAAAGGTTCACTAAACTGTTCAATTAAAAATAGACTTCTCTTTAATTTTATGTCACGCTTCACAATGCTAATATGCTGATTTGCTGCTCAAGAAACTTTTGTTTTTACATTTGTAAATGTTATAATCAATAAAAATGTTTAGCTGGCTCATTTTAGAATGTGTATGCATTCATATGAAACTGTAATGTGCATAATATGGAAAGGAAACGTTGTGCTTTATTTATTTAGTGTTGTTTAATTGTATTTGGTTATGAAATTCTGGCAGCTATGAAAGTATGATCCTTCCACACAGCTGACAGTCTCATAAACAGAGATGCAGATACGCAAACCTGTTCCTAGCCCTGTATAATTCTCTATATTTGTGAATTCTCTACATGTGAATTTGAAACGTGAGAGATGTCTGGTCAGGGTTTAAATGTTGAAAACAAGCATGGAATCTCTTTTTTTTTTAAAGAATTGGATTTGATCGATTTTAATTGATTTGATTGTTTATTGATTATTCATTTCTTTTTATTATCACTGTTAAAACAATTGCACTGCTTAAAGTTTTGTGAAGATTTATCATTTTTTATGGATTCTTTAATTAATAAAAAGTAAAAAAAACAGCATTTATTTGACATATAAATCTTTTGTAACGACGCAAACGTCTTGACTGTAAATTTTGATTAAATGAATGCATCCTCGCTAAATAATTTTTTTTCTTTTAATACATTTTTTTATCTTTTTTCACCACTAGGTGTCGTGTTTTTTCAAGGTTTTCAAATTTCTAATCCCATTTCCAATTCACTAATCCTACTATGGCTAGAAATTCCTGATAACCTTCTTGGAGCGTCGTGACACGTGACCTCTTTAATATTCATTAGCCAATCAACGTTTGCGTTCCAGCAAATCAAGCGGGCCTGCTGATTGAGGGTAATGAATATTAATGAGCTGCGCCTTCGCCGGAGTCGGATTCGCAGATTCGCTTCCCTCCCTCGCGATGGATCCGTCCTACGTCCCGAGGAGCTGCAGTCACTCGCTCGCTTTTCCATCAGGAGACTTCGGGACGCTTGAACGGGATCAGCGGCGGTCGACGAACACCTTTCGACGGAGCGGGATGAAACGCGCTATTCTTCTGCAAACGAACCATCAGAAAGCGTTGTATTCACTGCACACTTGAGACGCAACACGCTTTGTCCGCACGCGCAAACTCACTCCGCACTCGTGGAGAGGTCTGGAGGTTTAAACGCACTGATTCCCAAACCCAGCTGCATCCCAGGAAGCATGTACACACTGAGGATTACAGCCAGAACTCCTCTATTGCTGCTGTCCATCCTCCTCACAGCGTTCACACACGCAGGTAACACTTTCTGCGTTTATGAGGAGCTTTCCTCAAACGGGATGGGAACGCTCTGTTTGTGTGCTTGGAGAAATAACATTGCGAGAATTTATTTATTTGTTTATTTGAAGAGTCTCTGCAAAAATAAAAAGTGTTTTTGCTGTCCAACACGCTTTTCATGAAGTCTAAACATCACGTTTATTCAAACCATCCAACCAAAGAAATGTTTCATTAAAGTTGAAGTCAGTTTTAAGAAACTGAAGTAGCCTAAATGTTGCGTTCCAGTTCCGTCTTTTTGAAAATGTGAGATGATTTATTATCATATGCATATGCGTTTGGTCATATTTCTGCTCAATTATTGAATACATTCTAAGCAGATCCAGATCAATGTTACACCAGAGCCGTCGGGTTTGTTTGATGAAATTGGCTGTTGATAATCAGATGCATATTTTGGGAGTGATTTCTTGTTAGTTAATTTCCATCCCTGCAGGGAGGAGGGTGACAGATGTTCAGATTTCCTGTTTTGAATTTGCGCTCTTTTTTTGGCCATTTGGCTGGAGTTGAAAGGGGGATGGGACGTTCCTGGTGTTAATCGTCCTGTGCTAATCTCTGGAGGAGCTGAGCTCATTATTGATTAGCACAACACCACGTTGCTGATTCATGTGCATCAGTCTTGCGACTTAGTGTTGGTCTGCAAGTGTTTGAGTACAACTACTACTTTCACCTCAGGCTTGAACGCTGCAGTTGTGAATTTGTATGTTTGCAGTGTAGACGGCTTAGGGTCGTTCACACTGAACGCGTTTTTTGCGTTTATGAACTAGTGATGGGTCGTTCATGAATGATTCGTTCATTTTGAACGAATCTTTAATGTGACTCGGGAGGAACGAGTCGTATCGGGGAGTGATTCGTTCAGTCGCGCATGCGCAACATCCTATAGGTTCTGTACTGGAATTAGTCAAGTAGTTCACCTGTTTCGAGTCTTCGGGTTTTTCGAGTCGTTCGTTCATCACGTGACAGCCCCATACGCTTTAACCTATGCAGTCTGAGCCGGAAAGAGAATTGATTAGTTCATCTCGAGTCTTCGGGTTTTTCGAGTCGTTCGTTCATCACGTGACAGCCCCATACGCTTTAACCTATGCAGTCTGAGCCGGAAAGAGAATTGATTAGTTCATCTCGAGTCTTCGGGTTTGAGTCGTTCATTCATCACGTGACAGCCCCATAACCCCGAACCCGAAGACTTGTCAGATAAGAGGTGGTGAGCTAATCATAGACTGAAGACCCAGCTAAACAATGAATTAATATTTTCTGTTTCTTATAGCAGTTTTGTATTGTTTGTAGTGTGATCAACGTTTGCGCAAGTAGTAGACGTATTAGGGAAGTAACACGTAACATTTTAATTGTATTTTGCTAAAATGAACGAAATGACTCGAAAAAAGATTCGTTCATTTTGCTGAACGAGACTCAAAGGTCCGAGTCGGTAAAATGATCCGAACTTCCCATCACTATTATGAACGCGAGAAGTAGGACAGTGGAATAAAAAACAAGAGATGTACAGATGCTTTTTAAAATTAATTAATGTATTAAAGCAACGGGGTTTTAGAACGCCGCGTTTCTGATGCGTTCAGTGTGAACGGCTCAGAATGGGAACGTTTGAAAAGGGGGCGCATGCGCAATGAGTTCTTGTGTTTTTATTGAAAAATTGGTTGTAAACATTGACAAATAGGCTATAGATAAAATTTAAAAAAAAAACTAAATAAAGTGAAAACATAGAAACAAAGAAAGTTGGACAAAACAATACAATATTTAAAAATATTAACATTTCGCAGGTTTCTTATTGTTCGAACTTAATCTAGTGCACATTGTTTAATCATGACATTAATGTTTATAATTTCTTAATAGGGTATTACAGTTAACTAAAACTGTAACTAAATCAAAACTATAAAGGATAGTCATTATTTAAAATATTAAAAAAATTGTATTTCTTTGTATTTTTGTTTCTCAAAACTTAACAACAAAATGACAAACTTTATAATGAAAATGAAAACATAAAACAAATATTCAGAATATTAAAGGGGTCATATGATGCTGTTAAAAAGAACATTATTTTGGACCAAACAAAGTAGTTTCGCTTTCACCACGAATCACACAGCGTCTTCAGGATATGGAGGCGGCAACAATACTACAGCGAGAATAAAAGTTACGCCTTCTTTCTTTGCGTGCACATTTGGGCGGCGTTATGCAAATCTTCCCACATAGTGAGGTAGATATGTGGGGGCGTGTTAGAACGACCCGTTTTAGGTAGGCGTGGTTGACTCTTAACTTTTATAAAGAATATCTCTTTGGATTTGAGACTTTAGTCTTTGCAACTTTACAGATCTTCTTTATGCACCAACAGCTTGTAACACTCCAAAGACAAAGGAAAAATTTAAATCGCATCATATGACCCCTTTAATAAAAATCTAGTAAGTCAGTGATACTAAAATACACTGTCAGACAGTTGAGATTTGCTATATTGTATATCACTGTATGTGACTGTAATGTATGCAGATGAAGTTGGATGCAATATATGTGACCCTGGAGCACAAAAGCAGTCTTAAGTCGCTGGGGTATATTTGTAGTAATAGCCAACAATACATTGTATGGGTCAAAATTATTGATTTTTCTTTTATGCCAAAAATCATTAGGATAGTAAAGATCATGTTTCATGAAGATATTTTGTACATTTCCTATCGTTAATATATCAAAACTTAATTTTTGATTAGTAATATGCATTGCTAAGAACTTAATTTGGACAACTTTAAATGCGATTTTCTCAATATTTTGATTTTTTTGCACCCTCAGATTCCAGATTTTCAAATAGTTGTATCTCAGCCAGATATTGTCCGATCCTAACAAACCATACATCAATGGAAAGCTTATTTATTCTGTATTTATTCCACTTTCAGATGAGGTATACATCTCAATAAAAAAAAAAAATGGACCCTTATGACTGGTTTTGTGGTCCAGGGTCACATATACAACTTTATAATAAAGAGCAGTGCAATAATAGTGGTTATATTTTACGATGATATTATAAACAATCAAAGTGTCCGTGTCCAATTTAAAAATGTGTACATTTTTGCTGGGGAAAAAAATGGCTCAAACCAGCCCAGCTGGTAGGCTGGTTTAAGCTGGAAGGAGCTGGTTTTAGCTGGTCTCCCAGCCTAAAAGTCTAAAGAAGTGGTCAGAACCCCTTTAAAACCAGCCTGCAGTCCAGCTATGATCAGCTAAACCGTCTGCATTGGTTACATTCGGTTGAGTCTTCATCATCCGCTGGATTGTCATTGCTCCTCTTCAGTCTTGTTGGGGGTGGCTGTGTTTCTGCTGTCCGCAGGAGGTTCAGCTCTTCTGACTCACACTTTCAACCATCAAAAAGGTGTTGGAGAGCTTCAACAAGCCCATTGACATGCTAATTGCTTCACTTGCTAATAAGAGTCCCTGAAGCCACAGACAACTGAATCAGCTTCAAACAATGCAGAGTAGTGGGCTTGTGTTTTCAAATAGTCAAGTCTTTATTTGCAGATCCTTCGCTGTAATGCCTTCTCCTTTGAGCTTAATGCCTGCTCCTTTCAGCCGTTTGCATATTTACACTTTCGAGTTTTTGGAAGTAAATGCTGAATGAATGTGTTGATCATTAAAAAACAAAAGGGGTTGGTGAAAGGCAGGGGTTTTAAACTATTTTCAAACCCCCTCCAAATATCACGATGACCCCCTTTAGAAGGAACCCTTTTCTAAAATATAACGAGGAGAAATTTAATTTAGGACATGCTTGTAGAGTTACCCAGAGTTCAGTCAGTTAATGCAGAGCTGACCAGGGCAAGAGGAAAATCTTCAAAGCACCCGTCATTTAAAAAAAGGGCGCAGTAAGGCAGCTGATCCTGTAATACTTTTGGAAAGAGGCAGTTTAGCCATAGGAAAGACCTCGTCAATTAGTGTGAGAAAAATACCCATGTTGTACACCTTGATGTTAGTCTTTCTGGTTCTGCAGTTCCTCTGTAACCTCTATTAAATGTACATACCTCTTATTAAGGAGGTATTTATATTAAAAAGGGTTTACCATAAACAAAGTTTGGGGTTGGTATGTTTTTTTTTCATGTGTTTGAAAGAAGTCTCTTCTAATCACCAAGGCTGCATTTATTTGCTCAAAAATACAGTAAAAATAGTAATATTGTGAAAAATTATTACAATGTAAAATAACTGTTTTCTATTTCTGTAATATCTGTTAAAATATAATTAATTTCTGTGATCAAAGCTGAATTTTCAGCATCTTTACTCCAGTCTTCAGTATCACATGATCTTCAGAAATCACTCAATTTGTGTTGTTTATTATTTTATGTGGAAACTGTGATATTTTTTTCAGGCTTTTTTCATGAATAGAAAGTGCAAAAGAACAGCATTTATTTTTTTTGTAACAATGTAAAAGTATTTACTGTCATCACCTTTGATCAATTGAATGCATCCTTGCTGAATAAAAGTATTCATTTCTTAAAAGAAAAGCTTACTGAATTTTTGAATGCAGTGTGAACTTAGAAGTTGAAAGCAATATTTTAATGAATGGTGGTTTGATATGTTTTAATTAAATAAAGGAACAAATGAGGAAACAAACACTTCTGAATCTAAATACTTTGTAAATATTTCTAAGTATACTTATATTTCTAAATAAAATGCATTGTAGGAATGGCTGATGTGCTTTGGTTAGGATTCATACCATGCACTTTGAGGCTTTATTCTGTATATAATTATATAACTGACCAGTAAAAAACAGACAGATCAAGACTAGTATTAAAAATGCCATTTTATGGTAATTGCAAGATGGAAACCAATGTGGAAAAGCAAAATGTAAATGAGTTTTGGTGGACTGATGAATGCAAAGCAGATGATTCAGTGCAGCAGATGAAAACGCTTTCGCTGCTGTCCAGAGAAAGAGACATCAGAAAGGGGAACTATGTCCCTGACTGCCAAGCTGCGGTCGTGCTTGTGGAATGGAAATGTTTTTGTATCATTGAACCCTCGCATCCCTAATCCAAAGCATCTCTAATCAAACCATAGCAACAGAGGTCGGCACCTTCCTGAAGAAGGCGAGCTGTTTGGAGGAAAACCTTTATTGCAAAGAAGTTATTAGCTTTGTATAAAGTATAGAAACATAATGAAATACAAAATGATTTATTTTTTGCTGATTTATACCATAAAATATATTACTCTGGGCAACTGTTTTGTGATGTGATGACAGATTTCTCTTGCATGCTATATTGCTGTTTTATGCATTAGTACATTAAGAGCGTGCCTTCACGGTCGGCTCCACGTTGGTCCTTTTAGCAGCATGAAAACAAAACTAGGGGTGCTCCGATCAGGATTTTTGATGTCGATCGACCATCACAGAAAGCAGTTTCTGCTGATACGATCACCGATACCGATCTTTTTAAAGCCTTCTTTTTATAATTTATAACTATTTATAGTGATACTCCAATCAGGATTTTTAGACATTTATTCAGGGCCTGAATTTCATTTTTGAAAACGGTGGGAATTCCCCTCTTAGGTGACTCTTGTGAGAGGAGAAGCAGCTTTCACACAGGAGTGTGTGAGTGTACTGATCCGTGGCGGTTTACCACAAACACAACATTTATACATTATTTTGATTTCAAATCCAAACATTGTCACTGAACATGCTTTTTCAGCATTGCAATTCTTTTTTTACAGAGTACAGTAATACAATCTTTCACAAACATGTTTAAGCACAATAAATATAAGCAACACATTATTCAATGCTTTTTACTTTTGCATTTACTTCTAGATTTATATATTAAGTTGCTCAAGCAGTTGGCAAAACATTTAAACTACTTTTCTTGTTATCACAAACTTACCACTGACAGAAATAGTCAGCTCTACTGCCTTTCCTTTTGCATTTAAATCTTTATTACAAGCAATCCTGCGGTTCATAAAGAACTTTGTTTTCCTACCTCCACGAGTGCCATCTATTATTGCCTTCTTTATCTAAAAGTGCTCTTTCCATTTAAACCTAGCCAAAACGCCATACGTGTTGACTCTGAAACACAGTAGACTTTAATAATATGCATTTATGGTGTAATTACTACATTTTCGTGTCAAGTCATGTTCATATTTACTGCAAACAGTGCGCTGTTACTTTAATTCAGTGCTTGCAGCGCAGCAATAGACTCGGTACGGAAATGATCTCTGCACTGCAGCAGACGCACCGCTCCTGGAACGCACTGCCGGA
>NW_015547666.1:595816-604817 GCF_001515605.1 Sinocyclocheilus anshuiensis | reverse complement strand
CGGAGTAATGTGAACCTGGCATTATGTGTGTGCGCTGCGAGTGTGCATGAGCGCACGGTCTCCAGGAGAGCGCTGAATGGTTAAACACTGGCAAGAATTAAAAAGTAATTCAATTTATAAACTTTAGTGACGATGTGACACTACCTCGATTGTGCAAGTGACAATTCCTGTGTCAACTGTGCAGCGTGCAGCTTATAGACAGACGCGATGTGGTGATTTGACGCCGTTTGCGTATTTTGAGAGAGAAGAAGAGAGAGAGAGAGAGAGAGAGAGAGAGCGGTGATTCACTCACGCTGTTTGTGAAATTAGGTCTCACACTCAAATTACAAATTACTTTACAAGTTATTTAATGAAGAAATATGAAGGTGAGTACCTCACCTTCAGCATATTTCACCCGGTGTGGTGATTTGAAGCCATTTGCGTATTTTGAGAGAGAAAGAGCGTGCGCGGTGATTCACTCACTCTGTTTGTGAAATTACGTCTCACATAAGGTTTTCAAATTACTTTACAAGTTATTTAATGAAGAAATATGAAGGTGAGTACCTCACCTTCAGCATTACAATGATTTCACCCGCGCCAGACAGAGACTGAGACGGTGCCGCTGCATGTCGTGCCAAACCTTTCACGGCAGCGTCATCAGCTTGAGATCGGCCTTTTTAGAGACCGCCGATCATTCATCCCAACGTGATTATCGGCCGATAGTGATTGGTAGCCGATCAATCGGAGTACCCCTAAACAAAACCGTGTTTAATATTTTGATTCAGGTCAATGACTAACACGAAAAAGACGTTTATGGCTTTTCCTGTGTAATCTTTAACATATTACTGCACTCTTCCTTCGTCCTCGGTCTGGAATGCTTGCATTTTTAAGCATGAACCTGATTAAAATGGAAAAAGAATCGCCCGTGAGCCATTGATTTGATACTGGTTATTTAACCACATTAAATCAAAAAGGTTTTTTTTTGTGCAACTTTCATGCATTTTGATTTAATGTGTAAGGAAATATGACTAAGCAGTTTGTTGTTCTCCTAATTTTGCCGAGTCAGATTTTTGGCATAAAATGAACCAGACGTTTGTAGCCTATTCTGTATGTAAGTGCTTACCTAGACGAGAAGCGGCTGTCTGTAGGTTAGAACATTAAAAAAGAAGTCAGTGCTACAGTGATAATAGATTACTGCATATACAGACATTTTTTTGCAAGATGTAAACTCAGAATTGCTTGCTTTTTCTTTTTTTTTCTTCTTTTTTTTCTCTCTTAGAAATGCAAGTTTGTATCTCACAGTTATGACTTATGAGAATTGTGAGAAACAAAGTCTGAATTATGAGATAAAAAGTCTCCGACTTCCATAGATAATGGCCTCACTGTCAAGTAATTCAAAAAATTATAAAAGCTAGGTTCGGTTATATACATTTTCCATCATTTTGTTCCATTCCTTTATTTTTGTGGCCATCAGTGGACTATATATCTGCTCATATTTGACGTCAGGCGAATGTTCAGCGTTGTGCCAAACATGTCCTGGGATTGTTCTTTCCAAGTCTTTACTCGGTGGAATCTGTGTGACTCCCACACCTATGATTTTCTTTGACAGCTTAAGGACCCCGATTCGTCCAAACGCCACATTACACCAACAAGGTGACATTTTTCCAGAGGCCACCCAGAGTTAGATCAGAAATCAACTTTAACGTTGAGCAGAGCCTCAGTACTTCAGCACTAATCTCTCCTTGGAGGAGAAGGATGTTAATGTGGTTGCCTTCTGTTGGAAAATTGGCCTGCGTCTCGGTCTCTGGTGCCGCTTATGTTGGAGTTCTTTTTTTTCCCACTTTGCATGACAGATAAAAATAGACTATCAGACAAAAAGCAAAATGCTTATTCATGCTGATGTCGTATTCATATGGCAGCACTGAGCTGTGTTTTTCATTAGAGATATTAGCTCAGCCAGATGCTTTTGAGAAGACTGGAGCTGAAGAAGCTCACATACTCAGTGATCAATGCTGGAGAATTGAATTTCATGCAGCTTAAAATTATATTTCAACTTACGAACAAACAGGTGTGGGGAAAAAATCTACAGAACTTTGATCATAAATATCACATTTAAAATACATTTTTGGGAGATAAAAAGTATTCAGTTATACTGTTATGAAGATTTCATTTGATCTGCATTACAAGCTATCTGAATCTTACTTTTTGCCATATAAATATCATTTATCTGCACTAAATTGTGTATTTTTTGCTCCGTTTGCACCTCTGAGCTCATACTGGAGTAGGAAGATTTATTCAATGTTCTCACTATATCATACTATATGAGCCATAACTGCTTGATGTATCAAATGATACTAAAAAACTCATGCAATTTAAATTTTGTAATATTTTGTCTTAAGGTTCCGTAAACTGTTCAATAAAAAAAAAAAAAAAAGATTTTCTGTCCGTTATTTCATATGTCAGGCTTTACATGGCTAAATACCGTTGAGTTGCCATTGGTCCTTAATGAAATGGGTTAGTGTGATCTTCAGGTTTAGCTGTTCAGATACAAAAACAAAAAAAAGTGCAGCATTGAAATGTTCATAAACATTATTTCTCAGCTATTGAGCTTCTCCAAGTGTATCAGTGCCTCAGTGCACGTTCTGGCAGGAACTTCTGTCAGTGCTTTAGACATTTGAGTCTGAGGAATGAAACTGTACCTGGTAAACATCAGCACGTTTTATTTAGTCCAAATTTGAATGGAACAAACATATTTCATGAGGTGTGAATCCTGCTGGGCAAAGCACAGGGAAAAGCAGCTGTGCGCCTCCATAAATACCACTTGATGTGTTTAGATGAGGAAATGGCCGATCCTCTAGCTGATGTGTTTTCAGAAACTGTAAGAAACTGCCTTTAATCTAGTGCCTTGTAAGATGTTAATCAACAGTACTTGTTTGTGCATGAGCATTGCTGTGTGTGTGTGTGTGTGTGTGTGTGTGCATGCCTGCAGGCAATGTTGGCAGTCTTTCCTAAAGAGAAAAGAGGGTCAGGAAGCTGTGTGCTCAAAAGGGAGGGTTGTGGGTGTAACTTGCAAATATGGATAAAAGGAAGATTGTAGAATAAAGATGACTTTCAAGATATGACATTGAACAAACATCCACTGAACTAGATGTTCAAATCAAGACATGTAAAAAAAAAGGAGGTGTTACTGCTATTTCAGATATTTTGTGGAGTCCCACTACAGTAGCATATCTTTTTTTAACATTTATGGAAAGCATATCTGCATGTCTTTAAGATTTATGGAAAGCGTTTCTAAAGCCAACCTGAATCTTTGTTAGTTACAGTCATTAACTGTAAGTAGGCATGCTTGTGGACTTTTGAGAGTAGCGTGTCCTAATCAGGCACAACGCATTAATAAACGATAAACTCGTGGTAAGGTTTATTTTATTTATTTACTATTTTTTCCCCATTTTAATTTCCCAGGAGTAGAAAGAAATGTTTAATTGCTGTGAGGTGGTGTACTGTTTTTGACACTCCAGTGCATTGATTTTTTTTTTAAACATTTGTCTAACTTCAGACTGAATAAAGTAAAGAACCAAAAAAGGTTTCCATGTTAAAGAAGGTAGAACACGGCCATCTATTACATGAACCAATGGCTGTTTGATTGTTTTTAAAGCAATAGTTCACCTAAAAATGAAAAATTATTGAAAGATTACTTGCCCTCAGCTCATCCAAGATGTAGATGAGTTTGTTCAGATTTGTAGAAATGCAGCATTGCATCAGTGTCTCACCAGTGGATGCTCTGCAGTGAATGGGTGCCGTCAGAATGAGAGTCCAAACAGCTGATAAAAACATCACAATAATCCACAAGAAGAAGAAGTTTTGAACCACTGAATCAAACTCCAAAGCACCTTTGTTTTCACCAGATTTATTCTGAACAATGACTTGCATATAGGGTTGTAACGGTATGAGATTTTCACGGTATGATAATCGTCTCAGACAATATCACGGTATATAGCCTATTAAACGATAATTCTTATCAGTAACAATGACTCTTAAAAGAATAAGAACAAGTTATTTGAGTGAACAAATCTTTTATCACAACAAACTTGGAACCATTTCATTTCATTTAAAAACAATTAAAAAATAAAGCTGACCCCTTATGTATATCTATATCACTTTAACATTTTAATTAATGTTTTAAAATGTTATCAAATGAAAATTTAACAACTTTATTTTTGGCAAAATTCTGCACAACAGAGGTAGGCTATACTAAGTTAAAACAGACAAAAATGACATTCCTTAAAAATGTTTAAAAAATATTTATTATAAAGAATATTATTATTGTTGTTATTATAACTTTGAAGTACATTGTACAATGCTAATATATTTCTGTCATAATTTCAAGTTAAATCAAACGTTTATTTTGACGGGTTGTAGCGGACCTTTGAGTTTCAGAGTGTATTTGACAATGGTTTTTCTCAAATAAAACTAGGAAATGTTTTGTTTTCTCTCAGAACAGCTGATGTTCATGTTTATGTAGACGCTGAAAACACCATTATGCGTACTTCAGTGTGCAGTAGATAAAACGGCGCCACTCAGAGACATGCAGAGCAATTATTTATATAGCAGTGTCTTCGCGCTTTAATATTCACAGACACATATCATATCTATTTTTGATTTATCCATCCATCAGATTGCGCGTTTTACGTGACATCCTCATTATACTGTAAAATCCATGTTCACGACTGCACCGGGATTCCCTCTGCATCACGGAAACCATACAGCCTTAACTTGTAACTTTTTATAAATGCGACACACTTTTATCTGCACGGAGGGATGGTGTCCACGAATATGAGCGAAGATGTTGGATGTATTGCCTGCTTTTGCAGCCACTTTGCGTCCATATTTTTTTGCAAATTGGATCTGTCCTCAAGGACAACCCTGCGTTCGTTTTTTTTAATATCCAAAGTATTCCCATACTGCTGATTTTTGTACTTTTTAAAACATTTTGATTTTTGTAAGCAGCCAAGTGAATGCAGAGTGAAGCGGCCGAGCGGAAATAAGTTGTATATGCGCGTGAGATTTTTTTTTTTCATTCGTTTTTTAAAACCGTAGATATGCAAATGTTTACGGTATGATAACAGTGCACGTTCAAACCGTGATAAACCGTCATACCGGTATATTGTTACAACCCTACTTGTATAACTGAAACAATCAAAAACAATAGGTCAGAAACCGTTTTAGCGTGCGTTGTGACAGTTTAGTAGTGCAAAAACATCAATTTTTATGAATGGCACTGAAATAAGACATTCGTAATTCCTGTAGATCTTACATGCTAACAGGAATTTATGAAACGTCCTTCCCTCGACCTCTCCCACAGAAAAAGAAACAAACGTCTAGCTCACCTGTCCAGATAAAGTTTGTGTTTGTGATCCTTGCGCCTTCATGAATCAAGGATCTGTAGAGAAGCTTGCGTCGAGGCTGCTGGAGAAATGAAATGTGTTATGGCCGTCAGCCAGCGATTGATCTGTGCGTTCATCACTCATCCGTCAGCGGAGCGCGAGCTCCAGCGAGGCCTGATTCACCACGGATCACTGCACTCCTTCAGGTGACGGAGCCCACAGATACTGATCCTCAGAGCCTCTCAATGAGATAAGCCAAGAAACTAATAACCCAAAGGCATGTTCTGTTGGCTTCACACTGCCAGGAAGGAATTTATTCAAAATGCATTCGGTTCATAATCCGCACTGACAGGAGACGCTGAAATATTCTAGCCCAAGCATTCATGGTGGTGGATATATGGTGTGGTTCATTCATTTTTATTTTTTGGTAAATACAAATTCTATTACCAGCATAAGAAAAGTCAGCACAAGAAAAATACCCACACTGTCACAGGGATATTTCACCCTATGGAAGCCCATTTCCACCATTGAAAAAAAAAATAAAATAAAAAAAAGGAATTGCGACTTTTTCCTCGCAATTCTCAATTTATTTCTTGGAATTGTGACTTTATTAAAGAAAAAAGTCAGAATTGTGAGAAAAAAGTTGCAGTTACCCAATTTACCTGATATAAATTCTCGCAATTCTGATAAATAGTCACAATTCTGATAAATCTCACAATTCTGACTTTATTTGTCAATTGCAAGAAAAATGTCGCAATTACCTTTTCTGACTTTCTGACATTATTTCTCAGAAAAGTTTATATCCCACAATTCTGAGAAATTGCAATCTTTTTTTCGTGCAATTTTGACTTTTTTTCTCAGAATTGCAAGATATAAACTTGTGATTCTGAGAAATGAAGTCACAATTCTGGGTTTAAAAGTCAGAATTGTGAGGGGAAAAAGTCGCAATTACCTTTTTTGTGAGTTTTTGTGTCACAATCCTGAGAACAAAGTCAATTTCAAGAAGAAAATCAGAATTGTGAGATTAAAAAAAAATAATAATTTTAATTAATATATTTTTTTAAATAATTCAGACATCATGGAAATAGGCTTCCATATCACTCCCCAAAATGGTATTTAAAGGGATAGGCCTAGTTCACTCAAATGAAAATTATTTCATTAATTACTCACCCTCATGTCGTTCCAAACCCGTAAGACCTTTGTTCATAGTTCGTGTGTCATCAGGTGTTCAATCGTAATTTTACGAAGCTACGAGAATACTTTTTGTGCGCAAAGAAAATAAAAATAATGACTTTATTTGATAATTCGTCTCCACCCTGGCGCCATTGTGGAGAGTATCACATACATGGCGAATGCTGTTCTGTGTCAGCTGCGTCAGCGGATACGTTGTTTACGTATGTGATACTCTTGAAAACGGCGCCAGCGTGACGTTGAGGAGAAGAATTGTTGAATAAAGTCGTTATTATTGTTTTCTTTGCGCACAAAGTATTCTCATAGCTTCGTAAAATTACGATTGAACACCTGATGACACATGAACTATTTTACCGATGTCCTTGCTACGTTTCTGTGCGTTGATCGTGTAAGGATCCTTGCGGTCTATGGGAGGGTCAGGGAGCTCTCAGATTTCATCAGAAATATCTTAATTTGTGTTCCGAAGATGAACGAAGGTCTTACGGGTTTGGAACGACATGAGGGTGAGTAATTAATGACAGAATTTTCATTTTTGGGTGAACTATCCCTTTAAGCATCTTTTTTTTCTTTTTTGTTAACAATGGCCGAATTTATAGCAGAAATTATAAACGTTGACATTTAAACAAATGTAAATGATAGATATTTTGTTTCAAGTTAAAAAACATTTGAAACATGCCAAATTCTGTAAATTAGTAGAGATTGTAAACTGATTGGCTGCAAATTCTACAAATCAAAGAACGATTCATTTCAGTGTAGTTTAGATTCTTGCAGAGACATTATAACTGTTTTTTCCAATTGATGTAACTGATATAAACCCGTTTCTCGTGTAAGTTTGAGCAAGAGTGTGTGGCTTTTGCATGTGGCACAGTGATGTGATTGTTTCAGTCTTTCCACTTTTTTCCCTGCAGTTGTCTGAAAGCAGTATTGTGCCATTGATTTTGATTAATACCTGCTCTGATAGAGATGGAAGTGTTTCTTGTGGAGCTGCTGAGATGCTGGGCTCTTTAATGATACGCTAGGAAACGCTCTGAAATCTGTTTTTAATTTGCCTCATAAACAGTCACAGGACATTGCCTCATGTTTAAAACCGCATACTTCCACAAGTATGTAACGGTCTACCATCGCCTGCCTCTTTTGGATTGGGATGTATATTTTCTTCTTGGACCCTGGGCTCATTTTATCTTCTCTTTAACATAAACCTGTGCAGTTCAGTCTCACATTGTTGTGATTGTCGTCTGTCTTAAAAAACAGCTGTAGAAAAAAAACGCTTGACTGTCATTTTCCTTTGAGCTATTTTTGCTCAAACTCTTTAATAGAATTGTCGTTTCAAATGAACTGCACAACAAAACAGAGTTTCATATGAAGAGACCAAGATTTTCTTACATAAGCTTTGAGCGTTAGCTCTGCTCCAAAACCTTCGACCGTAATCCCTAATGTTTGGGCCGTAGGATGTTTGTTTTCAATATTCAGAAGAGAAGGAGCTTTCAAAATAATAACCGTAAAGGGAACAGGTTGTGAAGGAGGCAGATTGGCTTTCGGGGAGGTGTGTGTGTGAGAGTGTGAGTGTGTGTGTGTGCGCGCGTGCGTGTGTGTGTGTGTCCGTCAGATCTCAGCAGTTCAGCAATATCATCTTATTAGGTGAGAAACAATTACACCTATTACATTAAGAATATTTTTGTGTTTTATGTTTCTTTTTGTAGTAAATCTTTGTCATGACTGGGTTGTGAAAAGAGTGTTTCATAAAAGAATAAAGCCGGGTGGGATCACATGTTAGAGGGATTCGTGCTGAAAAGGAAAGTAATTTAAGAGGTTATTGCATTTTGATGAAAGATAAAAACTTTTTTTTTAATTTGGAATAAAGTGCACAAATGAATCACACACACACACACACACACACACACACACACACACACAGAACATGCAGTTTTGTTAACCCAGCCATTGGGATAAAATTACCATCTGTGAGATACTTTGATGATAAGGTTGATGCTTTAGCTGTCTGTTGATAGCATCTGAGTCTGCATTTGGAGGAAAATACCAACAGTGTGCAGACAAGTCAATATTATCTGATTAAACCTTTCAGTGTTGCTGTGCCGTTGGTTCTTCGCGTGTTTGCTTACTGGCTCAACTCCTAGTCTGATTTGCTAGCATTCAAAATATATATTTGTTAAAGAAATTCATACATTTATTTAGAAAAGATTCATTAAATTGATCAAAAGTGACAGTAAAGACATTTATAATTGTACATAAGATTTCTATTTCAAACTTTATATTCACCAAAAAAAACAAACAAATCTAATTTAAATTCTTTATTGAAGACTTTTAAAAATTTAATCCAAACATTTGAACATTTGTATTTAACATTTGTATTTTTTAAATGAACTACAGCAAGCATTATGGATGATGTGATGAAATAAAATGAATGACTTGCATTTTTTTTTTTTTTT
>NW_015547666.1:589149-595495 GCF_001515605.1 Sinocyclocheilus anshuiensis | reverse complement strand
AAAATGAATGACTTGCTTTTTTTTTTTTTTTTGGCAAAATCTTGAAATATATAAATATATTTTTATACATAAATTGTATATACAGTACAGGTTTTTTCAGCAAGGACAAAAATAAATTGATTAAAATTGACAGTAAAGATATAATACTACAGAAGATTTCTATTTCAAATAAATGCAGTTCTTTTGAACCTTTTATTAATCAAAAAATCTTGTAAAAATGTATCACTGTTTCTAGGGCTGCACGATATATCGTTTCAGGATCGATATTGCGATGTGCACATCCGCAATAGTCACATCGCAGGATGTGCGATGTTTAGTATACTGATCGTTATATTTATACTAATTGTTTTGTCTCACCGCCCCGCGCGGTCTACACTGGAACGCGACAAAGCGACTGTTGCAAATCCTTTGAACTTTGTGTCAGTACGTCATAAAAAGAATGAGGGATTTATTCTCGGGGATTTGCCGTGTCGCGCCGCATTCAGTGTAGACAGCATCACTGATTATAATGGGTTCTATTGTATTTTGTCGCGCTGCGCCGCTCGCGTCCGGTGTAGACACGGTGAGAGCCAATTGTTTCTATTGTATTTTGTCGCGCTGCGCCGCTCGCGTCCGGTGTAGACACGGTGAGAGCCACGCAGATGCACATGAACTCTGAATTCCGTTCACTTCTGTGTCTATTTGTGCCTGAAATGCCAAAATGCATGTCTCTGCAAGTATCCTTGTAAACACGGTTGCTCATGGCTTAGCTGAAGGTAAACAATTGATAAAGAAAATGGATGTGTAACAGTATATTGGTTCACAGCAGTTTAATGTTCCTAAGGCTTTCTGTGTCACGAATGTTAATCAAACAACAAAGCACATAGAGAAAAATCACTTTTGTAGCTTTAACACCTTTATTAGATTTAATTTATACAGTGAAGACTATGCAGTGTTATTTTACATTTGAGTATTCAACAAGTATACCTGAATACTGTTAGACTTTCTGGAAAAATATAAAGCACTGTTTATTTCATTTATATCTTTGTTCTATTATATTTATGTATGTTTGTAATTTGTTTATTGTTCTATGCTGATTTACTCACCTACAGAATCACCCCAATCATTGATTATTTTTTTCCAAATAGAGCTTTTCAAGTCATCTGGTGTTTTTTTGTTTTTTCATATCGCAATATATATCGCAGAAATACAAAATATCGCAATGTGAGTTTTTTTCCAATATCGTGCAGCCCTAACTGTTTCCACTAAAAATATTAAGCAGCACAGCTGTTTTCAACATTTATAGTAAATGCATATCAGCATAGTATACTGATTTCTGACGATCATGTGACACTGAAGACTGGAGTAATGATGCTGAAAATACAGCTGCGCATCACAGCAATCAATTACATTTTAAAATATTTAAATATAAAAAATATTATTATTTATACTGTATTTTTCATGAAATAAATACAGCTTTGGTGAGCATAAGAGACTTAGAAACGTTTAAGAACATTTTAGAAATATTCCTGACCCCAAACTTTTTAAAGGCATGTAATTAGGTCTTTTTATTTTATTTTATTTTATTTTATATTTTATTTTAAATTTACTTTTTTTTATTCATTTATTTATTTTTATTAATTTTTTTGGAGCCTTCAGTTTCTGCCAGGCAAAAATCATAAGTCTGATCACTTACTAAAGTAATAGCACTCTTCTCAACCAGTTGTATATATTTGAGGTATCACTCCTGTCTGTAGCACAAACAGTGCAAACTATACAAGTTAGAAGTCAATGTTGGTTCAAATCTTGTCCGTTTGCACTAGCACCACTAATGAGAATCTTCTAGAAAGCCAAGCGATGCTGGTCATTTGATCAGTAAGATGGCCTTAATGGAACCCAGACAGTGAAACTAGATGTGCCTCTATTTATTGAAAGTGTACACAATGACATCTGTGTTTAATTTCTCGGCCGGTGCAATCATTCGTGGCTTATGAGCTTTCTCTCGCTCACTTTCTCTCTCGTGTGTTTGATGTCGTGATGTTTACAGTTCCCTTCTTTCTGATTGAAATCAGCACAAACACACACAAATGCACACATCTCCCCTCAAACCTTCCCAGGGTGGAGTTTAAACCTGAAGATCGGTGGTCAAGCAGTTGTAAATGGATCTTTTTGCCCGGTCTAGACGCCTCACACCGTGTTCTTTGAGCACAGTTGGAGGCTTTACCGTAGTAATAAAGACCAGATGATGCTGGTCCAAGTCCAACTGTAGTGACTCATGTTAGACGTTTTAAGAAATATATCGCCAAAAAAATGAGGAACATCGTCCTTGGCATTCTGTCTTCAATATTATTTTCTTTATTCAATAAAATCTGAATGTCCGAGCTGTTATTTTCCATTCAGCAAAAGTGGATGGTGATTTTATACTGCCAAGAAACATTTCTTTCTTCTTTTGAACACAAAAGACCATATTTTGAAGAATGTTGGTAACCAGACAGTTGACGGTAGCCATTGACTTCCTTTTTGTTTTCATATTATGGAAGTCAATGGGGACCAGAAACTCTTCGGTTACTAACATTCTTCAAAACATCTAATTTTGTGTTCAACAGAAGAAAGAAACCCATACAGGTTTGGAGCAACTTGAGGTTGAGTAAATGATGACACGATTTTCATTTTTGGGTGGGGTTCTGTATTTTAATATATTTATTTCATGGTCTGTCTGAATACTGATTCTGATTGGCTGGCAGGTATGCAGTAAAACCGTTTAATGCACAGGTAGTTCCAAGTCAGTTTATTCACCATTCTATATTAATGAATATTACGAGCCGTAATTGAAAAAAATAACTGTTATTGTTATCCTTCTGGTCAAATATTGCACTGAAAACATCATTAACAGCTTTAACTTGTCAATGCTGGCAAATGACCGTGGTATAAGCGGCATAATGCACGGCTAACTGTGCATTAAATTATTTTAATGCACTTTGTGGAGATAACCACCACGTCGTGCATTAAAATGGTTTAATGCACAGCTAGCCGTGCATTATCCCTTACATATATCATTACTCCAGTCTTCAGTGTCACATGATCCTTCAGAAATCATTTTAATTCGCTAGATTGCTGCTAAAGAAGTATTTCCAATTATTCAGTATTGAAATTTATAGTACTGATCAATATTTTTGTTTACAGGATTCTTTAATGAATTGAACGTTCAAAAGAGCAGCATTTATTTGAAAACTTTATAAGCTAAAAATATGAATTTCTCTCATTAAAATCTTTTGAATGATGTATTTTAAAGATTCTAACCAGTGAACCTTAGATTTCCTCCGAAACAAAAAACAACCTTAATTTCTAAATTAATTTTAATTAATTAAAAACTAAATTAATGAATGTTACTGTCCCAAACTTTAAAAAGCATAAATCACCATCCACTTTTGTTCAATGGAAAACAGAAGCTTTGACATTCTGTGTAACGTTTCCTTTTGCGTTCTACAGATTTTATTCTCTTGTTTTTCCTCTCATTCAAATATGTTTAGATTATTCTTTTCAAATGCTTGAGTTCAAATATTGTATATCGTGTTTGTTCAGTGTTCTGGTTCTGTTAATGTCCCAATGTCGTGATCTTATCAAGGCTTTGACAGCAAGCAGAGCAGCTTATATGAATGCTCTTTTAAGTGGAAAGCCCTCATCTGATCAGGATCATGATACGGGATTGTGTACAAGCAGGGATGACAAGCCACGTCAAACTGAGAGGTCTTTGCTCCTCTCCAAGTAAGGTAGGATGAGGCTTCAAGCCTTTATAAGTAACCCTTTTTAGTTATCATTATCAGACAATCATCCAACGGTGGCAATAAAAGTGGAGTCTGGGTCTAGGCTTTGCTGGGTCTAATTACATGCTTGTCTTTGTGCAGATCTGCATCTCAGAGACGCTCTGTTAAAGCATTAGTGTACAGTCAGGGTGACTCAGATACATTATTCCCCCTCCTCACTTCCTGCGCCTGTGTTTCTTTCACCTCGCTTTTGCTCTTTAAAGGGGTCATATGATGCGATTTCAATTGTTCCTTGTTTTTTGAACCTTAAACCGCATAAACACATTTCTTTACACCAAATACACAAAATAATGTTCTTTTTAGCAGCATCATATGACCCCTTTAAGCACTCTGTGTGTGTCATAAGGGGCTTTCGCAACCAATTTCTCCCTCTGGCTGTTTTCCTGGTTGCGTTCAGCAGGAACTCTGAAGCAGCCGACAGCGATGTCTTTTTATAACGGAGATGGAGATGTAAACGCACAATTTATGCGATTGCAAGAGCAAAAAGTTGGGCTAAGAGGATAATTTGTTTTATGACAACTTGCAGTGTTACATATCATCGAAGCTGAGAAAAGAACACAACACTGCAGACAACAGGTAAACGCCATTATCGCTGTTTTCCATGTTCGTGGCGTAAATATGTTTACATGGCTTTTTAAAAATGCCGGGTGGCCGGTGTTTCGTGTGCGTTTGGCCAATCAGTGTACACTTACGTCACTGATAGTTCTTATAGAACTGTCTTAGACCCTGCTCTGAAGTAGGAACTAATTTAGTTCCTCCAAACAGAGTTCCTAGAACTAAAAACAATAAACAGATTTAATAAACTACGCATCAATATCTCTATTCTTTGTGCTTTGAACTTCTCTATGCGGAGCGCTGTGACTCCGTGTTGCTTCAAGAGTATCATTCTGTGCACGGGATGCGCATAAGCGCTTTGTGCCGCTCTGTATTGGAGCTTTTCGTATTATAATACTTTTGCACAATACAAGATTATTTATAGCGTTTCTTGTTCTTTGTTCTGTCCTATAAGGCTATTAATAATCTAATGTATAGCACAGTAATGGAGGCTGCAACATATAGCTAGGACTCCTATCAATCATGTTGCTGCCTTCATTACGGTGTTAAACATTTAAAAGAAATGTCTTTTAATTTTATAGTTTATATTTATATATAAACACATTTACTTGTTTTTCATGAATGTATTTTACAACCATACAAAGAGCGATTTAGTCCTTGTTCCCCACTAAATAATGTTGTTTCACTAAATTCACAAAATTGTGCTCATGATTTTTCTAGAATAACTTTTGCTGCCGAATTATCCACTAACCTAGTTTATAATAGTATTTTTTTGTCATAGATTGATTATATGTTTTTTCATTTGTTATTTTTCATTAAAATGAAGTTGTCTATATTTAGTATATTGTGTTTAACACACAAAAGAGTGACGATCAGGTCAACACACAGACGTATAGAAATTCTACATTGATTTAAAAAAAAAAACTGCGCTGGTATCGGATCTGATTGGAATCAGCCGATACTCAGAATTTTCTGGATCGGATCGGAATAAATGGTATCGTTCCGTCCCTACAATTAGTTTAGTTCAGGTACTAATGAAAAGGTTCCCGCGGTGCGACAGGCCCTATACACACCTGTCCAGAGCCCCACAGTTTAATGACATAGTTTTGTATTTTTAGACTCCATTTGAGGTTATCTGTTTGCTTTTGGGAATACACTAGTACACTGGTTTTCACTTCCAGTCCTGGCGACTCGCTGCTCTGCACATTTTTGTATGTTTCTCTCATCTGACACACTCAGTTCAGTTCATGGATCTCTCTCCTAACGAGCTGATGATCTGAATCAGGTGTGTTAAATAAGGGAGGCAAGCAAAATGTGCAGAGCACTGGACTGGAATTAAGAAACTGAACTGAAAAAAAAAACATCTGCCACGCAGCCAATAGAAAGTAGCAAATCAAATGCATTACGTTTTTTTTCCCCTGATTTTTTTGTTTTGTTTTGTTTTTTGTTTTTTTTTGTTGAATGTGAGGGAAACCGAGCACAAAATAAAACCATACAATAGCAATTAAAAACATTTATTTTACAATTTTAAAACAAAACTGTTATTAATTAAATTAATTAATTTGTGTGTATTTATATAGAAACCTATGTATGCTACAATTCAAAAATTTGGGAGGGGGGGATTTTTGTTGTCGTTTCATAAGAAGTCTATTGTGCTCACAAAAGCTGCATTTAATTGATCAGATACAGTAAAACAATAATGTTGTGAAATATTACAATTAGAAATTGTAATTGTAAGAAATGCAAGTGTATGGTGTTCGATATTCCGTTCGATTTGGTGAACTGGTTCAACCGGTTCACTAAGAAGATCCGGTTAAATAGAACGATTCGTTTGCAATCCGGACATCACTATAGACGAGACAAAACATAAAAAACCCATTACAAACGAGGCATTTGTTGCATCCAGTGGGGACATAATTACTGATTATAATGACTTATACTGTCTTTTTACGCGTTGCGTTGCATCGCGCCGCGTAAACATAAAACCA
>NW_015547666.1:585634-589114 GCF_001515605.1 Sinocyclocheilus anshuiensis | reverse complement strand
CACACACTGGCCCAGCTAACCAATCACAGCACATTTCGTATTTCAGAAGGCGGGCCTTCATTTGATACAGGAACTATTTGAGCTGTTCATGCCAGACTGGGGAGAGAGGTGTTGTAATAATGTAAAATATGTGAAAAAATAATGTTTTTCGAACAACCTAGTATGAGAGCCTGTTCTAGTACACCCCCAAAACAAAATCAAGACTTTGTAAAAGAGCATAATAGGACCCCTTTAACATCAATGAATGCATTTCTTAGGGATTGTGAGTGTAAAGGGTCGCGTGGCAGATGCGACTGTCAGCACTAAACACTGTTTAGTCTTACAACAGAAATCTCCATGTTCAGAACATATCGATCGTTACTGTCCTGGCCCTGTCAACCAGCATCATGCTCTCCAAGACGCTTGGAGGTGAATATAACGTCTGAGGTGCACATTTCTTTGGCCACGGAACAGGAATAAGAGGTTCATGGGTCTTTGAATGATTTGTCCAGACTGTTAGTATTGTGCTCTCCAGGACACCTCATGTCTGCTGGTTTAATCGTTCAGGGTGTTAACGGAGAGCTGCACTTCACACATGATAAATTGAGCTGCTCTTTCGTAGAGCACGGGTCCAAAGGGACTCCCTGGCTCTCAATGTTTTCCATTTCCGACTCTGTTTTTATACGGCAGCCCACAACTGTCTTGACTCCTTGCACTTTCTGTGCCCCTTCTTCCTAAAATAACACATTTGGAGTTTCTCGCTTCACCTCACGCAATGTTTTTGTTCCAAAATTATTTTTCCGCTACCCAATATTTTGTCTGCTCATGCACTTTTTACATTTCCCAAAATAAACCCGTTATTATGGAGGGATTTTGGAATAGTTGACTGTGCAGATCTATGAACTGCTCACTCACACAGAGAGGTTTGACTTGGATTTTAAAAATCTGGTCTCTGCAGTTTTTTCCTCACTTTTTCTCCTTGGTTTTACACAACTGCTGGTTGTCAGAGATTGCTAGTTTTTATCAGTATTCCTGGAAAATGTTTTATATTTTATATTCAAGAATCCTGGAAAAAAGTGACACAAAAATATGAAGCAATTCTCCTCACTTTCTGTGCTTAGATTGTAGACTCCAGATACCTTTATATTGTGCTTATGTGTAGTGTCCTCTAAACTTCAGTGAGCTCAGGACGTCCCACGCAGGGGATTCAGTCTTGATTAATTCAATCCCGATGCCAAATTTCATTGTATAGGCTAGTTACTAATATTAATTTGAATGACATTATCTAGAAAAGATCAAGGAGGCAAATGGCAATTTGATTTAGATTTTTTTTAAATACTCTTCAAAATCTTTAAAATACTTTTTAAATACTGAAATATTACAGTAATTAATACTTATTATAATTTTTTTTTTTTCAGTAACAACAATAACAGCTATTATTATTATTGTGGTAACATTTGACATTAGTTAACATTAACTATTAAAATACCTCTGAAGCATTGATTAACATTAAAACATTGACTAAGATTAATTTTTAACATTTGCTAATACATTATTAAAATCCAAGGTTGTATCTGTCAATAATATTTAATGGACCTGAGCCAAAATTACCAACAATGAATAGTTGTTTTATTAATGAACAATAACTTAAAATTAACAATATATTTTTACAGTATTTATTAATCATTTTAATGTTAGTTAATGCATTAACTGACATTATTACTATTATTATTATTTACTTTTTTTTAAATCACAATAAATTGCTGTACATTTTTTTTTTTTTATCATTAGAATCAGAACCAGATTACATTTTTTTTTAAATCTGTAATTCAAATTTAATCAAGTGTTTGTGTAATTCGTGTAATTCGTAGTCTAGCGAATAATGCAGAAAAGACCTTGATTTAGAACTTATTTGTGAGTATAATTTATTAAGTTAAAATGTTTTTCTTTTCTAAATTAATATCCTGAAATCAACAATATCAGGGCCCGTATTCACAAAACATCTTAAGGCTAAAAGTAGCTCATAACTCGCAGATTTAGGAGAAAATCTTAAAAATAATGGGTGTGTCAGTCCTAAATTTAGGACTCCAAAGTTTTCCTCTAAGAGTATTTCACAAAGCGTTTTATCGCTAAAACTAGCTCCTAAACCTGTGAAACGTTAGGAGTAGTGAAGAGGACTCCTAAGTAGGGCTGTGCAAAAAATCGAATGCGACATTTACTACACCGAGCCGTAGATCACTGACAAGCTACACAAAATCACGTTCAAAATCGCAGGCGATTCATTGTCGATTTTGAACGCAATTTTGCGTAGCTTGTCAGTGAACTACGGCTTTGTGTAGTAAATGCCGCTCCATCTGAACGCACATGCTGGAGATTTACTACTAATCACAGGAGCGGCTTTACTGACGAGATGCGCATGAAAATCGCATTCGATTTTTTGCACAGCCCTACTCTTAAGCCACAAACTGTCCTAAAATGACTGGTGCTGGCAATCTGCCTCTGAACGTAACATTTTAGAAACGTTTGACGCTAATGAGCTTTTAAAAAGGTATCACCTTTGGTTTTGGAGGTTATCCCAACTCCATATTTTCCTTTGATTATATCCTAGTTTTCATTAACCAGTTGAGTAAGAAGTAACAGCTGTTCTTGCGCACAGTTTGCTTTTCTTTTACATTTGCATGTCTTACTATCAGCCATGATTATTCCACTCTGTTAATTAAAAGGCTGTTTATATGCATGTTCACTAATTGTTTACGAGAAGCATACATGTAAGAGGCTGACAATTAGCTGAACATACATTTGTTTAATTAGTGACTCTTAGCCTGCATTTAAAAATCTTTATTTGAATGTGGCAATTAACATTTTATTTTAAAACCTTTATTTGAATATGGCAATATAATATTACACTCCAATACAATATTTCTGTGAATAAATCTCTGACAGAGACTATCAGCCAATCACTGTGTGCATAGTTAGTAAGCACGCTGACATCCTCCATAGCAACGAGGTCAACCCCGCCCCCTTACTCTTAGCTTAAGACTTCTCTCTATTCCTTAGCAAAAGTTTGTCTCAGCAGCTTTGTGAATTGGTTTTAAAGGGGTCATATGATGTTGCTAAAAAGAACATTATTTGGTGTAATGAAATGTGTTTATGCGGTTTAAGGTTCAAAATACACATTATTTTCCACATACTGTACATTATTGTTTCTCCTCTATGCCCCGCCTTTCTGAAACGCGTCGATTTTTACAAAGCTCATCGGTCTGAAAAGCGAGGTGTGCTGTGATTGGCCAGCTATCCAGTGCATTATGATTGGCCGAATACCTCAAGCGTGTGACTGAAATGTTACGCCCCTACCATATTGTGATGATGCCCTGTCAGGCCGGAGCGATGATTCAAAAACATTAAAACCCATTATAAATGAGGCATTCGTTGCATCCAGTGGGGAAATAATTACTGATTATAATGACTTATACTGTCTTTTTACGCGTTGCGTTGCATCGT
>NW_015547666.1:582337-583529 GCF_001515605.1 Sinocyclocheilus anshuiensis | reverse complement strand
CTTTGCGTGCACATTTGGGCCGCATTATGCTAATATTTCCACATAGTGAGGTAGATATGTGGGGGCGTCTTAGAACGAGCCGTTTTAGGTAGGAGTGGTTGACTCTTAACTTTTATAAAGAATATCTCTATGGGTTTGAGACTTTAGTTTTTGCAACTTTAGGGATCTTATCTATTCACGAACAACTTGCAACACTCCAAAGAGAAAGGAAAACTTGAAATCGCATCATATGAACCCTTTAACAAAGAGTCTTGGTGGTAAAACCAGCTCTTAAATATGTCAAAAGTTAGGGTTGTTTGCACAAGGTCTTACTATCAGCCATGATTATTCCACTCTGTTAATTAAAAGGCTGTTTATATGCATGTTCACTAATTGTTTACGAGAAGCATACATGTAAGAGGCTGACAATTAGCTGAACATACATTTGTTTAATTAGTGACTCTTAGCCTGCATTTAAAAATCTTTATTTGAATGTGGCAATTAACATTTTATTTTAAAACCTTTATTTGAATATGGCAATATAATATTACACTCCAATACAATATTTCTGTGAATAAATCTCTGACAGAGACTATCAGCCAATCACTGTGTGCATAGTTAGTAAGCACGCTGACATCCTCCATAGCAACGAGGTCAACCCCGCCCCCTTACTCTTAGCTTAAGACTTCTCTCTATTCCTTAGCAAAAGTTTGTCTCAGCAGCTTTGTGAATTGGTTTTAAAGGGGTCATATGATGTTGCTAAAAAGAACATTATTTGGTGTAATGAAATGTGTTTATGCGGTTTAAGGTTCAAAATACACATTATTTTCCACATACTGTACATTATTGTTTCTCCTCTATGCCCCGCCTTTCTGAAACGCGTCGATTTTTACAAAGCTCATCGGTCTGAAAAGCGAGGTGTGCTGTGATTGGCCAGCTATCCAGTGCATTATGATTGGCCGAATACCTCAAGCGTGTGACTGAAATGTTACGCCCCTACCATATTGTGATGATGCCCTGTCAGGCCGGAGCGATGATTCAAAAACATTAAAACCCATTATAAATGAGGCATTCGTTGCATCCAGTGGGGAAATAATTACTGATTATAATGACTTATACTGTCTTTTTACGCGTTGTATTGCATCGCACCGCGTAAACGTAAAACCAAAACCATGTCTGCATTTGTGATCAGAGAAATGACAAACAACAAGCC
>NW_015547666.1:579421-582288 GCF_001515605.1 Sinocyclocheilus anshuiensis | reverse complement strand
GCAACTTTACAGATCTTCTTTATGCACCAAGAACTTGTAACACTCCAAAGAGAAAGGAACAATTGAAATCGCATCATATGACCCCTTTAAGAGAAAACTCTTAGCTAAAAACTTTTACTGCTATTTAGGAGAAGTCTTAGTGGTAAGATAAAATGTTTTGTGAATACGGGCCCAGAACTTTAACTTTCTGGATTTTTTTAAAGGAATTATTACTATAAATGTGTATTACATCTCATAAATTAAAGTAATTGTTAAAATGCCCTAGGAACCCATTAAATTCTTGGAGGCAACCAAGCTGGATTCAGTGTGTTCAGGCTCCATATTCAATGCTCAGTGCTTTATATGCATATAATTTTGCCAGCTTTTAACTGGTCGTGAAGCATATTGGGAGTTTCACAGAAGCAGGATGGATTCACACAAAGACAGTCTAGAATCTAGTTTGTTCCTTCTAGCACAAGTGGTGCGTTGTTCCCTTACAGTCCTCATGAATTTGGAGCTGTGTGCGTGTAATGAGACACAGATCAGTGCAGATGTTGACGAGGGGTTTCTGAGCAGACACGGCTCTTGTCCTGAGGGTTACTGGTCTGTCTACATGCACTTTGACATCTTGACAAAATATGTTTCCTCCTCATGAAAGATCTTTCAGTTCTGTTACTGAACCATGAAATCAGTTTTACTTTTGCTATGCTAGACATTATGGTGCATTAAAAGAAACTAATGTCTTGTGTTAAAGACATGGAGCTTTGTATCTAGAACCATCTGATTACTAGGCTAAATTATTATTATTTTTTAATAATTGTCAGATGATAAAATGTGAAAATCTATCCCGTTCCGATCCCGTCCACACCTGTGGCAATTATTTTAATCTGATGCAGGTGTGAGGTATAAGTCAATATTTTATTCCTCCCACTTTGTTTCCTGAGTGCAGTGATTGGCTGTCTCTGCTGTGAAGTAACACAAGGCAGCTGTGCTCTTTGTTCAACTTGCCAGCCTGCAAACAATTTGAAGTCTGTGACCGCCGGGAGTCCTCGCTCAGAGCGTGTAGAAGTTAAGCTGCTGGGAAGCTCAGCAAACCCATGGAATTGGTCTGAATCCCCTCAAGAAAACACAAGAGCATACTGAATATCCTGTTTCAGTCAAAAAGGAGGTGCTGTGGAAGACGAAGACGAGTTTTTGGAGGTGCATTTTTTTGCTGCATGTATGGTTATTGTTTTCTTGCGGTGTAGTTTCATAATTGAAATCCTTTAAAAAGGGAGAATAAGTTCTGCCGTATGATTTCTGTGAAATATGAAAAGCCGAAAGTAGAAGGGTGGTACTAGTGATGACATCAGTGATTCCCAGGGGGAGGGGCCTCTGACATTGGCTGTTTGCTTGTGGGTGTGGTTTATGATAGGCATGGTTTGTACTGTGTGTTGTTTGTGATGGGTGTGGTTTGTGTGGCAGGTGTGGCTTATAGTGGGTGTGGCTTTTGAGTGTGGTTTGTGGGTGTGGTTTGTAGTGAGTGTGGTTGTTGTGGGTGTGGCTTATTGTGAGTGCTGCCAAAATACCCACACTTGCGGTCTTGGCCAGTTGAGAGCGCATGCGCACGACAGGAAGTAAGTGCACAAGACTGTCCCAGGTCTTAAAAATGCCAAACGCAGTGCCCTTAACGCACACTAAATCCACACTCCGGAGCACTATTCGAGGCACAGTGTATCCCATCATGCATCATGTTTTGGAATACATAAGATTTTTACCGAGATCTCACGAGAGTTCACGGAAACCTTTCCAATTTAAGTTAAATATTAATGTAATAATTACTAGATAGGATCCATTATTTCAAATAATTTGGTAGAAAAACAGTGTTGCACATTTTATTGGTGCAAAGATGAGTAGTGGTGATTAGGGATGTAACGATACATGAATTCGTACCGAACCGTCGCGGTACGGACATCTCGGTTCGGTGCATGAGGCCTTACAACGAATACAGGCAATTCACCCCAATCCAGGAGGGGGCGCCCGCAGTAAAGCAACGCTGTTTGATAACCGCCAGCAGAAGAACAGCGAATGCCATGAGTTGCTGCGCACTTGAAAACAAAGCTCACTAGACCGTGACCATGTGCTGATTCTGAACGCGTCTCTCAGAAGCAGAGCGCTCAATCCACTCAGCTGCACAGATGCACGAGCTTGTCGAGTGAATATCTCACAGACATCACTGTAAAGTTTGTAGTTCGGTCGGATATGTCAAAAGCAAGTAAGTAAAACAATGCACAAGTTACTAAAGTTATTTGACGGTAAGGAGAGCGAGAGAGAGAGAGAGAGAGAGCGAGAGAGAGAGAGAGAGAGTCCGAGAGCGCGCACTTCTGTTGCATGATCTTGATTGCTGTTCGCTCTATTAGCGCATGCATTTGGATTAAAACAAAATCGTAAATATAAAACAAACAAAAATGATAGTGGCATTCACTATAAACAGCATTTATTTTAAACGTCAAGCATACACAACTTTATTTAAAGCAGAAGTGAAACTAGCAGACTGGGTGAAATGCGCTAGGCTGTATCATTCGGCACAAATCCAAATATTCCATAATATTTCCATATTTGCAATGTATCCAAATGCTAAAGTATTATTTATCATGTAAATTATAGGCTTTGTACTTCAGTCGCGTTCCAACATTGACTTTGTAAAATAAAGAAAACATATAGGTCGCTTTATGCCATTTGAGTTTCCTTTCTGTGAGCAAATTAAGCGTGTCACAAAAATGAATTGAAACTCAGCATATATAGGCTACGTTTAGGGTTGGGTACCGAAACCTGGTACCAATATGGCACCGGTACCTATGTAACCGGTATGTACTAGAACCGAATCAGAACGCAGATTTCGGTGCCTC
>NW_015547666.1:578006-579196 GCF_001515605.1 Sinocyclocheilus anshuiensis | reverse complement strand
AACCCGGTACCAATATGGCACCGGTACCTATGTAACCGGTATGTACTAGAACCGAATCCGAACGCAGATTTCGGTGCCATGCCTGAGCGATCGATAGAAATATTTGTCCTCTGGTTCTCCGAAACGGACGTAAGAAGTAGGGATGCACCGATACTGCGCTCCTGTACTTGTACTCGTAAAAATGACCCGATACCAAAAGCCGATACCAAACAGCGTGTGAATAGAGCTGTGTTTACATAGTACTATTATCTGACCTGCCTGAATCACATCGAAGAATACGCTCGACCTGATTTGCTGAAATCAAAACAGTGATGATAATAGGTGAGCGCCAGCCAATGAGATTGCCGTTTGCACATTAGTTCCGCCCACTACCAGAGAAAGCGGCAGTTCTTAAAAGCTGAAGAATTCCAAAGGAACTCTGTTATTTTGACAGGAAAATACAACAAAGAATATCGTTTACATGTTGCGCATCAATTCTGCATGTTATGTAAGACTTTCTCGCTCGCTCTCTCTCTCACTTTGCGCGAGTGAGAGAAAGTGATGGCGAGTCGTGCACCTTCACACTAGAGTTTACGGAACACCAAATACACAAATACAGGTGCGCTGCGCATCCATTGAGATGAACTGAAAAATATCACAGATCGCTTGATGGAGAGTGAAACTCTGAAGCGCTCAGTCAGAGTGTTCGGTGAATGAAAATATATCTGTGCTGAACTTGAGCCTCCAACTCACACACTGGCGAGTAAAATCTAAGAATTTATTAGCCATTGGCTAATATTAGACATCATTTAGTCGCCCAGAGTGAAGATTTAGTCGCATATGCGAGTGATTTACTCGCAATGTAGAGGGTTGCTCACACACTGGCGAGTAAAATCTGAGAATTTATTAGCCAGTGGCTAATATTAGACATCATTTAGTCGCCCAGAGTAAAGATTTAGTCGCATATGCGAGTGATTTACTCGCAATGTAGAGGGTTGTTCTAAAGGTGCTGTTGACATGAAATTTTCACCAGATGTCGGTAATAACCATAGACTGTATAAAAACATGGACGTAGTATCCGTGACGTCACCCATAGACTTCCAACGAGCGTTTTGAAGCCTAAAGTAGGCGGAGCCAGCCGTCGGCAACTTGGCAGCGCGTCACTCCCGGATAATCGAAAATGGGCAAAGAGGCGGGAGCCGGGTGCTGAA
>NW_015547666.1:577276-577964 GCF_001515605.1 Sinocyclocheilus anshuiensis | reverse complement strand
CTCAGGTGTGATTTTGGCCCATTCTTCCACACAAACAGTCTTCAAATCTTGAAGGTTCTGTGGGCCTCTTCTATTTTCTGTTGGATTCAAGTCAGGTGACATTAAACTTTGATGTGGCATTCTAGCAGCTTTACTTTCTTTTTCTGAAACCAGTGCAAATGACTAGTGGTGATAATTGTTTTCTACAACATTTGCAACTGCTTTTTATCACTTAATTAGAAGCACTACAAATTAAATTGTCATGTTATAGGGACTACTGAGCAGATATTTAGAAGTTGATTTTAAAATGCAAAGTAGTTAAAAATAAAGCTATGTAAACACTTGCCTTTTTACAACACTATAATTGTGTCCCATTGTTGTGGGTGTGGTTTGTTGTGAGTGGTTTGTAGTGAGTGTGGTTTATTGCACCTTGTTTTTTTGTGGGTCTGGTGGGTATGCTGTGTAGTGGGTGTGGTATGTGATGGTGTGGTGGGCGTGGTTTATGGGTGTGTAGTGGGTAGGTATGGGTAACTTCTTTCCCTTCACAGCGGTGCGCATTCGTTCCTCCCTAAAACCCAAACTTAACGTCAGAATCAGATCAATCGGTGATTGTTGTAAGATGCCGTCTTTACTGTTGCTAAATTGCGGGACACGTTTGATAATAAAAGGTTGAAAGCACAATCCGCACAAGAGACGCTGTTCCTCAGGC
>NW_015547666.1:571354-576426 GCF_001515605.1 Sinocyclocheilus anshuiensis | reverse complement strand
AACTTCTTTCCCTTCACAGCGGTGCGCATTCGTTCCTCCCTAAAACCCAAACTTAACGTCAGAATCAGATCAATCGGTGATTGTTGTAAGATGCCGTCTTTACTGTTGCTAAATTGCGGGACACGTTTGATAATAAAAGGTTGAAAGCACAATCCGCACAAGAGACGCTGTTCCTCAGGCTGAAATGTGTGCGCGCGGCGCGCTCCAAAACGGATAAACAAATTACACTTTGAGCTTCGGGTGCATGTCCAATCGAGCAAATACACACAAAAATGTCAAAATGGGCGGCTTGGAGAGTATTTACTTAAACACAGTTTATGTCTTAAGTGGAAAAATAATCATTAGTTGCAGCCCTATATGATTTATTTGTTGCAGCCCTATATTGCATATATTTGAGTTGACAGGTTATCTCTCTTTAAAAGAAGACATCTAATTGCTTAACACAGTACTGGCCACGTTAGTTAGTTTTGAGCCTTTCTTACCTGAAAGCTTGATTGCAGACAAGTGTTAGCCTAATCTTATAAACACTTTGTTTAATTGCCCTTAGAATGGCGTGTTGGACAACTGATTAATGCTGTGATTTAATGCAGTTTTTATATTTTTAAGTGTGAAATGGTGTCCAGATGTCTTGCGGAGAAGAACCAGAGGCTTGTGTTGCATTTGAGTGTACACCCATAAATGATCAATGGAACAAGATTTAGTCCACAGGAAGTTACGGTTCATTTATCTGCAAGCCTGAACGTTCACCCTATTTTTTACTTGATTAATGCACATTTCTGGTCTTATAGGGCATGACAAATCTGTGCATGTTATTTCAAGTAAATACAATGTCTGTTTTCAGAATATAATTAAAATGTAATAACCTTCCGGACCTCTGAAACAACTTTTCATCAGCTGTCACAAATCCCTCTTATACTTTTTCCCTCTAAACACCTGGCTCTATTCTGGAATGTAACACCCACTTTTCTAAACATGAAAGTATGAAGCTGACCATTTTCTGAATTTTCTTTCCACAAAGTCGTCTGCCAAAATGGTTTTTCTTGTATTTTTTTTTCAGCATCCAAACAATTAATCAGATTTGCTTCCAAAAAAGACACATCACTGCTGTATGATATTTCAGATAAGTGTTATTGCGAGAGTCTGAAATGTATTTAGCTTTAAAAGCTGACATGCCTGTTTTTTGCACCAAGCATTCAGACCTAAAGATAAATTGTGTGATTTTTCTGTGATTATTGTTGAAATGTTAATAAAAACATTTTTATTCATTAATAAATGAGTTTTAATAGGTTAGACATGCCATTAAAACAGAATCCAGAAAAAATAAAACGGAAAACACAGAATTTGGAAAATAAAATAAAATAGAATTTCAGAAAAAATAAAACTAATTTCATAGGGCTCTAATCATGTTTGAAAACAATATACCTAATTGAATGGGAGTGTTTGCTTTTGCAGTATATGACAAAATGATCAAGCTTACATGATGAAAAGAAACTCTCAGAATCCCAGAAATCCTCCTAAAATTCTCTACTTTGTAAATGCATCTGTATTCATTATAGGTTTACCTCATTTTTTTTCTCTGCATCTTTTGACAAATCTTCAAATTTTGATTTTAAAGTTTGTTTAATGAAAGGAAGCTTCTGTGATGATGCTCTATCCACACAAACAAACTACTTTAGAATATGCCGAACCTCAAAATCACGCCATTGGTTAAGCTAGAAAGTGACGTGCTAGGTTGAGTGCGTCACTCAAAACCAGTGTTGGGGGGAATGCATTACAAGCAACTTGAGTTACATAATCAGATTACTTTTTTTTTCAAGTAACTAATAAAATAATGCATTACTTTTAAATCTACAAGAAAATATCGGAGTTACCTTTTCAAATAAGTAACTGCAGTTACTTATATAACTGCAGCTCTGCTGAGAAATCGGGAGTAAATCGTTGTGTGCGCTGTGTGAACATATTATTGTAATTCCAGACTAAATGTGAACATGCATTTACTCACTTGCACAAAAACAGATTTAGTATTCCTCAAAATGAATAAAAACAAGAATCACTTTCCATAAAAAATAACTAATGCAATTAGTTACTTTTTTTTTAGGGAGTAACTCAATATTGTAATGCATTACTTTTAAAAGTAACTTTCCACAAAACATCAGAAAGAACTAAAACATAAAATTGAGGAAAAAATGCCCAGCACAAATTCAACATGCACTGTTATACCAAAACATCCCATAAACCTTGCAGCAGCTTTTGGCACGTCTAGGCGGGTGAGATTGGCTCCCGAGCACACTGATCCGTTTGGGCTGTGTTTATGTAGAGAAACTGTAAACTTTGCGTGAGGTGCTGAAATATGCACCATTGAAGCCCTGTAAGCTGGGAGAGGCACGCTTTAGGAAAACAACAGGGCGAAGAAGAAAACCCAAGCTCTGCGTATATGGAAACTCAAGTCATGATGATGTTATACGGGGAGAATAACGAGGGTCCCAGGACAGTTTATTCCAGTTCTTGGTGTTATCATCAAAGTCCTGCGAGGCATCAGCAGTGATGGATTTATCACAATAGTGTGTGTGTGGTCTGCTCTGAACAAGAGTGTACTGGGTCACGTCTTCTGTCCATATTTGGGAACCGCTGTAAAAAAAAAACAGCTTCTGGTTTATTTTCAAAAGAATACAAATTTAAAAACTAAAATTCTGTTTTTATTTAGCTTGTTAATAATTGCACATGTTGTGCATATACAGTAGGGCTGAACATTTCATTAAAATAAAACTGAAATTGCGATATAGTGTGATTTTATTAGATTATTATGTGTTTTCAGAGCAAAGCGCGGCACTGTGTTCTTTTACATGTGAGCAGCTCATGGTTTTTCGTAGTAAATGCTGCTCCACACGAATGCATTTCTGCCTCTGCTCTGAGTTTAGGACACTTATAATGTGCATTTGGAGCGCAATATGTGCCAACATCTTCCCAAACTTGCCAAACCTGTAATGAGAAGCATTTACAAGTTTGGCAAGTTTAGGAAGATACTGGCGCGAAATTGTATCTGTTGAGCCAAAATAAAACCTTGATGGTTAAATGCTTGTAAATGAAGAAATTAATACATAAATAGTAGGAATTTTTGTTTAATTTTAAAATAAAATAAAATTATTGTTCTTAATTTTTTTACAGTAAAATATTGCAGTAGTAGTATTACAGTTTTTAAATAAGAAATTAATAATAATAATAAATTATTATTATTATTATTATTATTATTATAGTCATATATAGAACCACAACATTTTTGGCCTAATTGTTTACACTTACAAACAAGCTCATTTTAAGGCTCATTTTCAAAAAAAGATTTTATCAGAAAATCACAATTAGTATTTTCCCCAAATCATGCAGCCCTAATATTCAGTTTACTGATATATTAATACATTTCCCTCAGTGAAAGGACATTTTTGTTTACTTTTGTTAAACACTTTTGGCCCTGTGAATCGCCACTTGATGTTCGTGTAAATCAGTCCTGAGAAGCAGTGGTTTATATCCTGCACCAACAATTTATTTGCCTAAGCCGGGCCGTTATTTAGGCCAAAAGGCTCTCATTGTGACTGAAAGTAAATGGTGCTTTGTTAAGGGTCGTTAACAGTGCTTTGACATGAAGGAAGGTGAGGGCTGACAAACAACAAAGAGACATACATAGAGGAAAAGTGGGGGAGATCCAGAGAGAAAACAGCTTGAGCGAGGATAAGGATGGCAGTAGATGTCTCAAAAGGCTCTTTCATGACCACAATCAGTGATCGCAGGAGCATTGCTCTTGAAAACTCATGCCTACCTTTCTATTCAAAGAGTTCATATAGAGAAAGAACATTTCTCATTTATCTGCTAGATCAATACTAGAAAACTGCTCCGGTGTAAGCCGGTACAAAAAGACAGAGATTGGTACAGGTATGCCCAGTATGCCCAAAACCTTATGTGTATGATAACAGTTTAGGAAAAAAGCCAACTTTTATTTCTGAGTGCCCAAATTGTGCATACATTTTCATATGTAAATTTAAAACGCTTGTTATCCCAGAAACTGTGTAACCACAATTTGCATGCATGCATTTGAAATCTGAATTAACAAAACATAATTTGTGCATTGAATCCACTGGGAACTCTAGCACTTTCAGCAAATTTGTGAATCTCACTTCACGCTGTCAATCTTACAATACCAACATTGCCACAAAAAAATAATAATAAATGTTTCTTGAGCAGCAAATCAGCATATTAGAATGATTTCTGAATGATCATGTGACACTGAAGACTGGAGTAATGATGCTGAAAATTCAAATTAAAAACAAAATGTTTCGCTATTCACATCACTTACATATTTAAGTATTCTCTTTTTATGTAGAGCTTGGGCACATATCAAAAGATTTATGAAATAAAAAAAAGTGTCAAAATATATAACATGCTTGGAGTGTAAATAAATGCAAATGGGAGCATTTGAAAATGAATCGAGCTGGTGCTCTTTATTACTGTTACTGCAGGTTAAAATGTTACATTTGAACAATTTCAGTATTGACTTGATACTGAGGAACAGGTACTTTTGACATACACTGTCATTACATGCAGCCTATATGGTATCACAATGGCATATGGAGGAAAAAAAATACACTAAACTTGCAAAACACTCAACTTTTTGTTAGTGGGTGCTGAGTAGCGCAGTCATTTCATGATGTTTTTTAACACAGTTTAATGCAGAATTCATTAAAGCATACTAGGACTGTCAAAATGGCTGAAAAACTAAATTCGAATTTTGTACTTAAATATTATCAAAATTCGAATTATATTCGAATTTAAAAGGCATAATTTCAGTTAGGGTGAAGAAAAGCTTTTGGCTTCTCTCCTGAGGCTACAAGAGGGCGCATCATTCAAAGCATAAGATAACATGACTATCTGCGGGAAAAAAAGTGCATAATGTTTAAAATGTTTATAAACCAATTATAATTAAGTTGCTTAAACAACTATAAACAAAACAGCATCATGTATGTATGCATAGTTTAATACAAAGGGCGGAAAGCCAATCACACAGAGTACATTTTTCATTTAAA
>NW_015547666.1:559395-570359 GCF_001515605.1 Sinocyclocheilus anshuiensis | reverse complement strand
TAAGTTGCTTAAACAACTATAAACAAAACAGCATCATGTATGTATGCATAGTTTAATACAAAGGGCGGAAAGCCAATCACACAGAGTACATTTTTCATTTAAAAACAAGAGTTGCAGTGGGACGGGGAAAAACCCGCCATAAAGTCTCGAGATATGTTTTTTTCAAAGTTAAACTTGCATTAATTTTACATGGTTTTCTAAACATGCGGCTCTTTTGTGCAAGACATGAGTGCAACAGTAATAGATGTCCGTCTAGAAAATGCGTGAAATATGCGTTCTGTGTGAACAGCTTGGTTTCGGTTTTGATGTAAACAAGATCTTCTCCGCATTGATGTTCTCTTTTTCTGCTATATTTTTAATGAACAGTGCAGCAGCGCCGCATCTAGTGGCTTCAACTGGATAGGCTAACAAAAACATTATAATGCAACGACACTTACATCGTCATTGCATCAACGTTTTTGCATTCGAATGTGGATTTTTATTTTAAATTCGACGAATATTAGAAATTCGAATTTTTTTTTGACAGCCCTAAAGCATACATAAGGAGCTGTACTCAGTTTGAATGAGTGAGAATGAAAGAATGAATGTTGTTGACCTGTTGTTTGCTGGTTTGGGCTCTTTTAAGTTTAATTGCGGTTGTTCACAGACAGTAAAGACTTCCTCTAGTGGCTTCTAAACCATAAATGCTTCCTCTGAGCCGGTCCTGATTTTTGTTTTTCATTCGTGATTCAGTAACTTTCGGTCAGAAATGTGGTCTATGGAGTTCCAATGGAGTCAGGGTAAAATCAAAGGAAATTGACTTATCTGATCTTCGTCTGGGGGCAATTAAAAGGATACGAGCGAGAGAGGGATATGAAAAGAGCTGCAGCACACGCTGGGGGTTGGGAACCTTTAGAACACAACGCATCTATACTGCTTGCTGAATATTCCTCCTGAAAATTTGCCTGCGTTTTTCGTTGCACGATGTAGCGTAATTTTCATTTCATGTTGACTTTGTGTAAATGGTACTAATCCGTAGCATTAAAGAGAAGAAACTCTCTCTCACTCAGACATGGTATGTGAAAGGTCAGGAGAAAGAGCGGCTCTGTCTGTGAGCCTTGCGTCTCTTCATAAGAGGCTGTTTGTTTTGGGCTCCTCTAAACCCTCCTGTGGTATGTGGAGTGCCCTGCTGGTGTGTCCACGCTCGAATGTCTACAAGCACTCACACCATTTTATTCCCAGCCAAAAGCTGAAGTGACCGACCTGAAGTCAAGATGCAATTCTGTTTGCCCTTAAAGTTGATTCTAATTCGATTGAAGGTGGTATTTGGCCTAAAAGGTCACGAAGAAATTTGGAGAAAACTTGTCAACCTTGTATTTGACATGGTTCCTAAGTGGATTTAAGTCATTTAAACAACCTAGGCTAATTGGAAAAATGTGTCTCTACCTACATTTTCACAAAAACATACATTAAACATTAAAACAACTTGTGAAATTGTGATTTTAGGGCCAATTTATCACATAACCAGCTCCGTATGTATGTTTTTTTTAACCTAGTAAACTTGCTCGGTAGCACACCCGATACAGCATAGCACTTGTTATGAAAAGGGCTCGGGTACGAATCCTGTAAAACACAAGTCATGTTAAAAGAGCTCAGAGACTTGCAAGTGAGCTAAAAGGGCATGGTTGTCTCAGCAGCCATGTTTTTATCTCGTGTTAACACGTTTACCGTAAGGTTTGTGCCATGTTATTTTAGCATCACTCACCAGATATTTCGTTTCCAAACTGACACGGTACATACAACTGCCAACATAATAAAACCTTGCCCGAGTCACATTATTCTGTTTGGGATAAAACTGAACAAACTCATTGGACTTTTTACTTGCAAAACATGCAAGAAGCAACGTAATGTCATTTTGCCAAAATGCCACCACAGGCACATTTTTCTGGCACGTTGGGTTGAATTTAAAGGAGAACGTTTAGTGTAGTGTATCTAGCATCTACCATGAAATATATGACCTCTGATGGAGACTAGCGCTATATTTGGGACAAACCATTATCATTGATTTAAATCTGACATGAAGGAAAACAGATTTCTGGAGTTGTGAGAGGAGCGTCCTGGCTTTGTGAAGTGAGGTCAGAGTTTTATTAATGAGCGTCGAGGTTGTACGCCGGATATTGTCAAGCCACTATACAGAACATGTTTGAGTTACGAAAGGAAAGCCCTTGTTTTCCCACATCTGCTGAGCACATGGCACTGACGCTGGAGAGACAGAGAGAAATGTTAGATGAATGCATAACTCTCGCTAACAAATGTACCATGTTATGTGGCCATGTATCATGTTGTTGTTTTTTTTTTCTTTTTTGGTGCTGCGTTAATACCATAGCATACTGTCATAATAAGCCTTCACAAAATGGTACTTTTGTGTCTGTATTGTGTGTTTTATGTAGTTTTGTATTGTTTTTTTTCTGACTTGAACAAACAGCATATTGAGCGTTGTGCCCTTGTCAAAAGACGATTGGCTCTGCCTGTCTATCGTGTTCTGATGACGTCGGTTTGCCATTATCATTTTGTAAACTACTTGTATTTATTGCAAATGTGTTGAATGAGATTGCTGACAAAGATTTGTGGCTCCTGTCTGCCTCCTGACAAAAATATTTTCTGTCTGTAGCATAACATATTTGTCGCACTTCTAATGAATCTAATTTGGCTTAATCTTTGAGATTTGAAGGCGTTGAAGGTGATATTGGTTAGATTCTCAGATTAAAGTTCCTTTCAATTTGTTGTTTTAAAGGATTAGGTTCATTTTATTTACAAATTTTGCTGGCTCAAACGTAATGAAATTAAGTTGTAACACAATGTCCAAGAATCGCATTGCTTTAGCTCATTTTAATTAAGTTCAACAGGTAGAAAAATCATTTTTTGAGCGTTGTCCAGGGATCATATTGAATCAGTCTGCTTCAGGTCTGTTTGCAGGTGGTTTTACTCATGAGGATAAACTCCATATCAGGTAATTTATGTTGTATGTAGTATAAATAGAGCATTTGTTCTGGTCTTTATTGTCTCTTCATTTGTTTTCTAGAGGAAAAATGATACTTAGGTCTAAAGCGCCAAGAAGAACTAAAAGACCAAAGTATTTAAATCTCAGTGCCTCTGAGAGCTGATTTGGCCATTTCACAAGTCAGAATATTAATGGTTGTTTAGAAATGACTTGTAGCCATTAACCAATGAAGTGTTGTCTCGTAACCACTGGAGTAACCCTAAAATATGAGAACTGAAGCTCTGACTTGGAAAAACCTTCATGAAGCACATAAAAGTTCATGGAGGTCTGGAATTATTTGCTGAATCAAAACACTGCAGCATTTGATTTGAAGCAAAACTGAAAATGAGGGAAAAAGAGACGGAGGTACTTGAGGAAATTAACTACTCATGCCATGAAGTATTGGTGTAGTTTATGAAACACATCAGCAACACTGGTAAAATATACAAATGGTAATTAGAAGCGATAATTTGTAAGCATGTGTAAATGCTCTTTTTGTGACGCTTATAATTATGCTTATAGTAATGCTTCTAAATGTAAAAGTATTGAAATATTTAATATAAAATGAAGTGAAATTAAACAAATTGCAGGTAAATGGTCCATTGAAATAAAGAGCGAAATCTTTCATGTGTAACTAAAAAGCAATTTTACACTAGTACAATGGTGCAATGCACCTTTAAGCTGCTCTACCAATATTATTGCATTTTTGCAGGTTTCTGTAGAGTTTATTGATTGTATTTCCTTGACAATTTTGAGTTATTTAGGGAAATAAGGAATCTTTGTGAGAGAGAGAGTCAGACAATCTTCAGTTAATTTATATATGCAGTAGTTTTAAGGCCTTTTCACACTGAATGCGAAAATCAGCGCGAGTGTTCGGCGCAATGATGCTTTTGAATTGATACAATAGATCCCTAATGGGGCCATTTAGATATTTTTTTTCATCCTGTGACTATTTATTTCCCCTTGTTCCGCGATGAAACGGGTCATCCAATGAGAATTGAGCTTAGATCACGTGCCCGGAGCAGCTGCTGTTGCACAAAAGGGTGAAGGTGGCGCTGTTTCGAAAACCAGTGTAAACAAACAACGAAGAAGAGTATTCTGAGAGAGAAGAGAGCAGATGCTGAGTTCTTGCTATCGTTGGTATTTGAGAACAGATTTATTCTCACGTTCTTTACACAGAATGACATTTCTATTTTCCATTAAATTATGTGAGCACCGTCCGTTTTCTTCCACGCGCATTCACTCTAGACCTGTTAATCATGTAATCATATCTCTTGCCCTTCCGTATATAAAATAAATTGAGAATTTTTTTTTCTACAGATGAAATATGAAAGCAAATAGACATGATTATGACTATATATTTTCTGTATATGTTTTTATGCAGCTCATTGTATTTTTATAACAATAAAGGATGTTTATGACAAATGACAAGTAGCGTTCAGTCCATAAAGAGTTTATGTCTGCCTATTATAGAATCAAAATCCACTTTAGATCACAATCGGAAGTAAGGCTGTACGATAAATCGAAATTAAATCGCAATCGCAGTAAATCTCCATCCGAAGGCCAGAGGGCGCTCTCGCGTGGAAAGTCCAAATACGCCTAAATCTCCATCCGATGGCCAGAGGGCGCTCTCACGCAGAAAGTCCAAATACGCCCCGCAGAAGAAATCCAGGAAATCCCTATAGCGGTAGCTGAATAAACAGAAGATTTAACTGCTTTCATTGATTCAACGTGACTAATAAACACACGACTACGACAGTATATTGTTTATCTGAGTTCTTCTTATAATTATCATTATAATAAAGTATATAATAATGCAATGCTAATCGACATAGCCTTTATCACTGCTTAGAATACTGTGAAATATGTTGCGTGCCTTATTCTGTGTAAGAAGCCACGTCATCTCACAGAAGGATTTATTTGAAACACTCGACTGACGTTATGAAGTGTAAAAACATGTTCTTAAATGTCGTATTTTCATGTGCTTTCAGATGGAGCAGCATTTACTACACAGAGCCGTAGTTCACTGAGAAGCTACGCAGACAGCTTTCATAATCGCAGAATAGGGATGCACGATATTGGATTTTTGCCAATATCCAATATGCAGATATTTTTCAACTCATTTCGGCCGATAGCCGATGCTGATACCGATATATTTCCTTTTGTTTGGAAACAACACATTATTTTTAATAGATTGTAGGAGACATCTTGAAGCGCTACTTGCTGACTAAGGACCTTGTGAAGTAATCCCAGAAGGTGCTCTTTGGTTGGGTTTGAAGCAACTATTACAAAAAATAAGAATCCAAGGCACTTCTTCTGGTCCAAAAAAGTTAAAAAGCCTTTATTCACATTCTGTCCATCTCAATAAACAAAAACATCTCAATACATGCATCAGTGTGCAGAGTTTTAGGCATTTTTAATGTTTATTGAGATGGCCAGAATGTGAATAAAGGCTTTTTAACTTTTTTGGACCAGAAGCAGTGCCTTGGATACTTCTTTTTTGTGTACCAATATTTTAAATTTAGTTTAGTTTAACAAAAACTTATTTGTTAGAATTAAATAAACAATAATGAAGTTCTTTTATAATGACAGTACATTAAAAGCGTTTAAAATAATCATAAAAATCAACTATATATTAATCGCTCCATTTTTTCCAGAAAGATGCGGTGGTAACCTTATTACTTTAAGATTTAACACTTGTAGATGGTCTAAGATTTTGGTCAAAAGAGTTGTAAAAAATTCTGAAAATCTATTAGAGCTCATAATTCGTTTATAAGAACAAACATATTACAAATTAATGAATAAATCTGTATATGTCAAATTATTTAATTTACAAGTGTCGTTTAATTTATTTATGTAAGCTATAGATTCTGACCTTTAAATCGAAACATACTCATGATTTTATGACATTGATACTGCTTTATTTATTGAGAAACACAAGTTTCTTAGTGATATTTGTGTATTTTACTTTCATTTTGTTACAAGTAGGCCAACAGCACTGTTTACTCTCACACACCGAACGCATCATCTTGTACGTGCATTCTCAAATTAAATGCAGCGATCCAAAACAGCGAATCTAATCATCATTCAGACAAAAGTTCACTTCAAGAATGAGTCACACTGCTGACGTGATCTAATCGCTAGCACACCCTGAGCATATGTGAGGTAATCCTCTTATCGGCAAGACATATCGGCATAAATTTTCATATCGGCCCAATGCCGATATTTACATTTAAAGCCATTATCGGCCAATTCCAATATCGGTCCGATAATATCGTGCATCCCTATCACAGAACGATATCTTCGATTGCGATTTCGTGCGATTATATCATCTACGATGTTTGTTTATTTATTTATTTATGGTTTTTTTTGCGTAGCTTGTCAGTGAACTACGCCTCTGTGTAGTAAATGCTGCTCTATCTGAAAGTACGTGATGATATTTACTACTGATCACAGAACCCGCTTTACTGACGAGATGCGCATGACAATCACATTCGATTAATTGTGCAGCCCTAATCGGAAGTTATTACAAGATCTCGATGATGGTTTAAAGTGGGTTTGAAACTTTTGAGCAAAAACATTAATGTTCACGAACATTTTGAAGTGTAGCTTGATGCTAATTGTACCTCTAATTATATTTTAAGATATATTCTTGTAAGCATTATAGATAATTTGTGTTTCTGGTGAAGAACCAAATGTTAGTTATCTTAATTTAATGCTGTATATTGAGCAGCGGACAATATACATAGTCTACATGAGGAAAAAGACTTTGTTGGTCTGCGACACCTAGCGTGCAGGCGTGAATTAGCAGAAGGCGGTCAATCGTTTCGCGCTCGGTGTGAAAGCAACGTTCATTGGCCTTTCATATCGCGTTCAGTGTGAAACGGCCTTTAGACATTCAAAACAAAGCTCAAATTAAATTGACTTTTTATCACTGTACTGTTGTCAACTGCTCCATAGAAATTGTTTTTATATTGAAAATCTTGTTGTTGCTGAAAATGTGGTATGAAAAGGCCTTTAGCCACAGTTTTTTTACAGCACAACTGTTTTAAGGCAGAGCTCGACCAGCAAAGCACCAGTGCATTTATGACTGAACTTATTTGGCCAGATTTCTTCTCCCTTGAAGCCGAGTTGATTATCTCATTACAGGCCAAGTGTAAGAAATCCACAGCGGTTTACACTAAACCACAGAAAACAAACCATAAATTCAGAGAGAAGAACAATGCGCAGTAATTGCATGAATCGGGGGATTTAGCAGATTGATGAGGTGGATGATGAACATGTTCCATGTTCTAACATGCTTTTTGTTAGCTTTAAAGGCGAGTTCATACAGGATTAATTTATTTTATTTTTTTTACACTTTTGTTCATGGTCTTTGTAGTTCTCTTTCAGTTACCTTGTCCTAATTGTGTTTAGGTGTTCTGTTCTGCAAAATTAACTTTGGTTTTTGTCTGCAACATTTTGTTGTTTTTTTGTGTACAACACTTGTTTTCAGAAAGTCTGCTTGTGAGTGGCAGATGGATGATTTTGTCAACAATTTGCAAGTTTCAGTGCATTTTTCCTCTTTTGCATTGGAAATCCCTTATGTTTCTGTGCATCAGTGTATGTCTACTGTATTAGGGCATTCTCAGACTGTTATAGTCTTGTGCAAATCTATGCCTCTGCTTCGATGTTCTGTTATAGTTTAAATGAGAAAAGTGAGTTTTGTGAATCAGTTTAATTTGTATTGGTACTGACGCCAGTCACTAATTTACTTTATAGACATTTGTGTAAACAACAACAAAGCCAGTCTGTTTTAATGCAAAAGCTAGACATTATGCAAATGTCCATGAATCCATTACAGTCAATCTTCACCTGTGAATATCCAGTACAAAATTATGGATTGTAACATTGTTGCAGATTTCAAAAATTTTCATTATAAGTTTTGCCCCAGTAGTAGAAGGCATGAAAATAATTTTAAAAATGTATAATAAAACATCACACATAATATTTTAATGTAATTTCCAAGCTGTAATATTGTCAAATTATCCAAAATGTTCATAAATATTATTTGTTTGTGTGTAGATTTTAAATATCCATTGCATCTAGCAACTGTACAGTTTCATGTCTCCAAAAGACAGGGCATGTTTACTCTGCTAAAGTGGTGAAAAACTGCTTTGGAAGAAGCATAAACACCATGGAAAGCTGTGTTTATACCATTGTTTCCTAGGGAGCTCTGATTTTGCAACAAGGGAGCCATAATTGGTCCTAACTACACAAAAGTGTATATTTAACTATATATAATAAACATCCAGTGAATCTTTTTGGCCAATTCATTTAATGAATGGACTCGTAAGAGTTGTTTGGGAATCTGGTTACACTGAACACACTTTTTGTTTACAGAACAAATGTGAGATTCTGTCCACATTTACAGAAGAACAGTTTACAGATCACAGTTCTGATAATGGAACCGAAGATAATAAATAAAGAAATGCACAGAATGAGTACAAAAACATTTTAGCACTCATAATATCTGGAGAGAAATAGTGCAGATGCTGGACGAGGATGAAACTTTCTAGTGCGCATGTGTTGTCCGCATGAGACCTATTATGCCCCATTTTACAATATGTAATATAAGTCTCAAGTGTCCCCAGAACGTGTCTGTAAAGTTTTTACACAAGCTTGCAGAGAAAGGCTTGCGAAAAAATGTAATGGGTTAATCTTTTTCACGTTTTCTGGGTTGGTAGATGCACCTGGGACAAAGTCAGATTTTCATGATATGTCACCATTAAAAAAAACTATTGAAATATAGGCTACTTTGGGTCTAAGAAGTGATTCTCAATTCCCAACGTTAACTAACTCTCTAAATTGCTACTTCTGCTTTCTATAGAGCTTCTTAGAGCCTCCATGTTAGTTGGACTTTCCTGGAAACACTTTGAAATTTTGGCTTGCATGTAGTTAATCATGCAAAAGCAAAACAGACATACACAAGCTTGCACAGTCTTTCCTTTTGGGATATTCTGGTTTCACAGCAAGTTCTGAAAGAGGTACTCAAAGCATAACCAACAACAAAAACTCCGAACAAAAGGTTTATTAGCACTGTTGGATGCACATGGTTTCCGAATCTGTTGGAGCGCTTGTGTGGGAGTTGTGAAGGTCTGTCCCCAGAGGCGTGTAGTTTGCTATTGACAGGCTGGAGGTGATGAAAACCAGAAGATGTCTCAATAAAGGCCCAGTACTTCTCAGACCTGCTCGAGCAAGTCCAGCAATGCACGACCAAACATAACATCCTCCCATTTATCCTTCACTACTGTTAATGAACAGGTGGCATTCATCTCTTTATGAGCTCTAAAATTGTTTTTTTTTTTCTACAATAAGGCATCTGTATGTTTTGGATATGTTCTACAGCACCTCCTCTGTTATATGTAAACTATATGACCAAAAGTATGTGGACCCGCCTTCTAATGATCTAATTACAGCTTCCTATTCCAATATTTTCTTTAAAGAGGTCCTATTATGCTCTTTTACAATGTCTTGAATTTGTTTTGGGGGTGTACTAGAACATGCTCTCATGCTTGGTGGTTCGAAAAACACATTATTTTTTACGTAATTTACATTATTACAATACCTTTCCCCCCAGCCTGGCACAAACGGCTCAATTAGTTCCGTGTTTGATGAAGGCCTGCCTTCCGAAAAACGAAATGTGATGTGATTGGTTAGCTGTCCCAGTGCGTTGTGATTGGCGAACAGCTTAGACGGTGTTTCAGTACTGCCACGCCCCTTGCCAAAGCAGCGAGTTTAGTTAAGGATGGCGTCAATATTGCCATATCAATTTGAGCCGGATTCAGACCCAGAGAATATTGAACAAGAGGATCGCGCAGAACCTTTGCACGCACTGATATTGCAAGACATATTAGAGTGATACCGTTGTTTTTTTTGTTGTTGTTTTTTTTTGGCTAAATCACGTTTTAGATAGAATGTCAACAACCGCTTAAAAATAACTGCATTTACTATGTACAGATAAGTGCATATGTATTATTTTTATTGTTATTTAATTCTAACATTATAACATGAATTGCAGTGAAACTGTTATACAGTTGAATTATACCATAGTCTCATAATTGAAGTGTAAATTCTGCAGATTACATCATTGTCCAGTATTGTACTGTCAGCAATTTATTATTTTGCGAAAACTTGAGGCTACAGCAGCACTTTTTCTTCTTCGTCGTCTCGGTCTGATGCACTCAACCAAGCGCTCTAACCACGACCTCGCCCCTATGGAATTACATTTCTGCCGAAATTCTGCGCGCGAAAGATCATATTTTGAGAACGCAAAAGTGCGTTTTGCACGCGCACGAACTGAGTTTTGTGGAGTAAATGTTTGTCTCGCAAAGAAGAAAGTATTTAGAACGCACGAAAATCAATTTTGCATTTAAAATAAGTTTCTGGATGTGTGCAGACCTTCTCTTTTGCGCGTGCAACGTTTCACTAGCTTGCTCACCTGATGCCCCCCTCAGTGCTCGCTAAATGCCAACAGCTCGCTTGCTCAACACAACCCAGCGTTACAATGTGCCATAATTCCAGCCAATCAGAGACCGAGGCTGCTAAATTCTGATTGGCTGCCTTGACAACCAATCACAACATTTCTTGCATTACCTCGACAGCAGAAGAGGAAAAATACAGTGCATGCATAATTATTATGCAAGTTGATATTCTGATCATATTTTTTTCCAAGCACATTTTACCAATAATTATAACTACTATTAATCTTGTATTTAATCACTTATAATCTATATATTATTGTTCATGAAGGCTGGAAGTGAAAAACACCTTATATTCAGGTGTGCATAATTATTAAGCAGGTTATCTTCTACAGATAAAATTAGTGCCAGATTCTGGAAGATAAATTCTTCAAACAGTGGTACAAGAGGATGGCTGGTCCTTCAAGAGTCACTCTCAACTTATC
>NW_015547666.1:546202-559291 GCF_001515605.1 Sinocyclocheilus anshuiensis | reverse complement strand
TTTTTTATGCCCAAACATACACACTACACACTGACTAAAATTCAAAAAGTGAAAAAGCATAATAGGACCCCTTTAAGGACAAATCTTAAATGGATATTTCACCAAAAAATGACAATTCTGTCATCATTTACTCACGTCATGTCATTGCAAATGCAGAAACTTGTTTCTGTGTAACATACTCTCATCTTTTTTCTCCATCCAATGGAAGTCCACACTACCAAAATTTCCAAGCTTCAAAAAGTTCAAAAAGACATCATAAAAGTAATTAATGTGAATCAAACAGTTCAAGTCTTATGATAAGAAACGATGAACAGATTTAATTTAGGCATTTATTCACGTATAAACATTGAGAAATGCACATTGAATATGTCATTGAATAGTGTAGCATTTTATTTTATGGGGAGTTTGAGAAGGTAACATGTTTTAATAAACTCAGACGTTTCTGCAACAAGACAATTGTATGACTTTTTTTTTTAAAGAAAAGTTCTATGGCATCTGCTATATTTTGAAAGGTTAGCCTACATCTTGTTAAGACCAACAATAAGAACTGCTTTCAAAAGTAAAGGTCCTTTATTGGCATCTGTGGTTCCATAAACAACCTTTAACATCCACACAATCTTTCCATTGCACAAAAGGTTCTTTATAGTGGAAAAAGGTTCTTAAACCGATCTCCACGTTCTGTTAAGATCTCTTCATTGAAAGGATGGTTCTTCTGTGGCATCGCTGTGAAAGCCCACTCTTGGAGAGCGGAGTGTTTTTCTTTGAGGATAGCACACAGAATAGTGCGACTCGATGGCCACCTCATGTGAATGGAATTTATTGCTTTGCTCTAATAACAGGATGGTTTCTAAAATAAACTATTATGTTGGCAGAAGGTCCACAAATCTGGTCTGTAACATGTCTGATGAAGCACTCTGTAAGTTTTCTCGCTGTCCTCTCTGCAGAATATTGCCCGCTGCCCCACTTTGGGCGATTTTGCCAACGTCATAACAGTCATATGAGCTATAGACGGCTATCCGGGGTGGAAAGTTTAAGTTATCCTTGTGTCAGCGGATGTAAATTGCAGCATGTCGTCTGACATGAGCCAGTGAGGTGGGCTGTAACTGCCTGATGTTTTGTTAATGTGAGTTTTGTCAGCTTTCCAGCTGGAGCGTTACACACTAGACACACTAGTCATTCCTGAATGTGAGAGCGCCTGGTATAGTCCGGTTGACACAGAGTCATGTTTACATTACCATGTAAAGCTCAGCTTTACTTACAAACCTAACCACATCTACTTTAAGTGACAAGTGAATTTTTCTGCCAACAAATTTTATTTTATTATTTAAACGATAAGTCCACTTCCAGAATAAACATTTTCTGATAATTTACTCACCCCCATGTCATCCAAGATGTTCATGTCTTTCTTTCTTCAGTCAAAAAGAAATTACGTTTTTTGAGCAAACATTCCTGAATTTTTCTCCATATAATGGACTTCAGTGGTGGCCAACGATTTCAAGGTCCAAAATGCAGTTTCAGTGCAGCTTCAAAGGACTCTACATGATCCCAGCCGAGGAATAAGGGTCTTATCTAGTGAAACAATCGGTCATTTTCTGGGAAAAAAAATTATATTTATACACTTTTTAACAATTCCTGGAACGTTTTCCTCAAAAAACTTAATTTCTTTGTGACATGGGGGTGAGTAAATTATCAGGAAATTTTTATTCTGGAAGTGAACTTATCCTTTTTTTTTTTTTTTCATTATTATTACTCTAAGTGACGAGTGAATTTTTCTGCCAACCAACAAATTTTTTTTATTTTTTTTTTTTATTGCTCTACTTTAAGTGACAAGTGACATTTTCTGCCAACCAACAATATTAGCACAATTTTAGGTTTTATTTTATTTCAACAAATTTATTTTATTTATTTTTTATTTTTTTATTGCTCTACTTTAAGTGACAATTGACATTTCTGCCAACCAACAATTTTAGCACAATTTACTTTGATTATAATTATAATATATATTATAATATATTATAATTTACAATCTACTTTATGACAAGTCGATTTTTCTGCCAACAATTTTGGCACAATTATAGATGTTTTGTGTTTTGTTTTGTTTTGTTTTGTTTTGTTTTGTTTTGTTTTATTATTTTATTTTACTCTAAGTGACAAGTGAATTTTTCTGCCAACCAACAATTTTAGCAAAATTTTAGACGTTTTTTATTTTATTTTATAGCATTTTTTTTTTTTTGCTTATTGTATTTATGGCATGAAATCAAAATCGGTTGTTGGTAAGAAATCGAAATTGATCCCATTTTTTGACTGAGTAAAGTTGTTCGAACTTTGGCAGCCACTTTAGTAACGCTGTGACTGCAGCGTTATTCTATAGAGTTGAATGCATTGGGCAGTGCTGTGGTCTGCATTACGTGATCAATTTTACACTATGCTCCTCATTTTAAGTGATGACCTATTACACTTTATATATTTAGTCTTATGACTACCAGCATTCCTGCAGATAAACACAGTGCCCAGAGGGAGTTTATGTATGTGCAGAGAGCTGTTATTATCCCATCATTTGTGTGGAAGATCTGAGCAAAGCTCGTACGCTGCCATGTAATTACACTTTTGCCCTGAAAAATACACTGCTCTGATATAAGCCGGACTTATGACATTTCACATGTACATGCATCACACTGGCTATTCTTTGCATTAGGTAGGTGGATGAATGGAAACATATCTCCTAAAATTACATCTTTTTGGCACCTTATTAAATTGTTATTCTCCTGTTGAATTGATTTAAAGATCAGAATTGCCTTTGTCAGAGCAGCATTACATTTATGTCAGATTTGGATTTTGTACATCTGGCAGGGTCTCCTCAGATCCTCTGAATGCTGCAGGCCTTGGAGGATTTGAAATACAAACAAATGTTTGCTCTTACCGTCTCTTTTGAAGTCTGTTTCCAATGGCCTGGCCAATGTTGAGTTTACTGCGAGGGTGGTCCTCAAATTCTTGCATTTAAAAACAGATTTGATTGATTGATTTTCTATGTAAGAAGCCCTTGTGAACACTTCTGTGTTTTTGTGAAACTGACTAACTAATCAATTTGAGTACTCTATTTTTAAAAAATCCTCGATTTGCATTTTGCCTGTGTCGAGTAACCGGCAAAAAAACGGAAGTGGCGCATTCCACGGACGAGAATCCATGAAATGCGTTATTAGACCCATTTCCAAGTTTGCATAATATATTAAACCCATTTAAAAATCACAATAAAGCATAATGCTATTGTGAAATCACAAATGCTACGTTTCAAATAAATATATGCGATGCAGGTTTAATATACCGTATTGGCCCGAATATAAGATGACCGCGTTTTTTCAGATGTATTTCCAAGAAAAAAAACATCGTCTTATATTCGGGTCAATACGGTATGTGCTTTAATTACAGTAGTCAACATTTGGAGTGGATCAAAAAAATTCATCAGTTGTCCTAAGACAAGAACCCATTTTGGTTTTAGAACAACTTTGAAAGGTTTTGATCCACTTCAAATGTTGACCAGTGTATTTACATGCATGTAGGTTACGTATGTGCGTGTCAGAGCGGCTCCGCTCACAGTAAATGCTGCTCCACACAAACTGTTATCATTTACATGTGTGGAGCATCTCAAACTCCATCTCTGCATATTGTTGTGAGTTTGGGTTCATTAACATTCATCTGGGAATGCAGTGTGCGCCATTTCATCAAGGTAAATCATTTATAAATCTACGTAAACATAGGAGAATACTTCAATATCTTTCTCAATATGTTTACTGTTCATCGTGATTTCAAAATAAAAGCTCAAACTCTCGCTAATAAGTAATAGTTAATAAGTTTTGACATATTCAAGAAATTACAGTGGCTGTAGCATTTCTGTCATAAAGAAATGGCCAAATATTAAAGATTAAGTTGACATTTGAATTAAATGTTATTTAGTCAATATTAAACAAGGATTAGATTGTGCAGTAAAGTGTAAAAACAATCGTCAGGCCGCTAGCGCCCTCTGCAGTCATTTGTTATAATGCATAATGTACATTAGCTCTATTGTTTATAATACATTATAGTATATTTTAACAGTTTTGTTCAATAAAACCATATGATTACTTGCTTTTGATACTTTATTTGAACCAATTATTATTGACTCATTACTATTATATATGTTATAAAAGCTATTGTTCGCTTGGGTCTTTTTTTTTGTTGTTGCCACAAACAATGTGATTACTCGATTAATCGGCAGAATAATCGACGGATTACTCGATTACCAAAATAATCATAAGTGACAGCCCTAGTCTACTGGTGTATACAGATACTGCGTCCAAATACAGGACAAGTGCATTGATGGATACGTTTGATGTGGTCAGGAATTGCAGCACTTGATTTGATGTTGTCACATGATATTGTGAGATTAGATGTCATTGGATGATGAGTTTAACGAATTGACGGCATTGGTGACTGTTCCGTATTAGATGCCAGTTTAGAACAATGCCGGCTTTGATCCACATCTCAGAAGTTCTTTAATGCTATTGGAACAAGTACATTTCAAACTAATGAGCCACTGCTGACCTCACTAACCATATCAACCAAGCTGTTCTGTAACTGGATCTAAGGAAACTTGTTTTGGGGTTTTACATTCTCTGAAGGAAACAAACGGTTCAGGAATGCTGTAACGCTCCCTTCCCCAGGTTATTGCTTATGTGGCCTGTGCCTGTCAGGAACCACCACGAGCTGTTTTCCATGCTTGTCACCTCATGCTAAGTACATCTGCAGATGTGCTGGTGAACCAGGTCTGGAAGTTGATCGTCTTGGTGTCTTTTTGCAGATCCAGAATGTGCCCAGTCAGACCTGAAACATAAAACGTACTGATCCCTCTTTCAAAGCTAACACAGTTGCTCATATATGGTCATGGCCAGAGCTGGGTAGTAACTGATTACATGTAATCTGGATTACGTAATCGGATTCCAAAAAGTAAGTACTTGTTATTCGGTTATGAGTATTTTAAAATGTAATGCAATTAGACTATAGTTACTTTTTTATTGATTACATGATTACATTTTATTCACACAATAGCTATAAATTATTCATCATTTGATTTCTTTTTCATCTTTTAAATGTTCCTTTATAAAACAGCCTACCACTTGTATACCTTCAGAAAGTCTTCCAGTTTTGTGGACATTCACACCGAGACCAATCACTAGTCAGAAAGCTATAATTACACAGAAAATTGAGAGGCCGCACTCAATTTGAGATCTGGATTTACAAAAATAATTTAATGCTCTTTATGATGTTAATGATAACAAATAAATATTTGCTTCATCTTTGTATTTTTATATCAGTATGGTACAAGATTATCCTATTTAAATCAATGTGATAAATGAGTTAGGTCAGAAGTAATCTAAAAGTAATCAAAAAGTAGTCTGATCATATTACCTAAAATGTGTAGCCTAATGTATTGGATTATGTTACTAACTACAATTTTTGTCATGTAATTTGGAATCCGTAATCTACCCAGCTCTGGTCAGAGCCTAAACAAAACATCTCATCCGTGGAAGAGAATGCAATGTTCTTCTCGATTTACTTCATGGGAAGCTACAGTTAACTAAATGGGTTTTTAGTGGTGTTGTTTTTCCCAACCAGTTCAGCTCTTCCAAGGTTTCTCCCCTTTATCCCGCTCCTTTATTTTATGAATCTGGCAACCAGTTCCGGACTAAACGGTTCTCCAGAGGACGAGATGGAGTGTTAACAAGCTTCTACATTCTCAGTCTGGCCGCGGGTGTGCTGCCCCCATCCTGGAGCCGGACTCTCCCATGGGGGGGCGGCTCGGCGCGCTGCAGCCATCACCTCTTTATGAGCGCTCCGAGTGGCCTGCTTGCCGACAGTTGCCAGGCGAGTAACTCGCTGAAAAAGGAGAATCCGCTGTGAAAGGTGGTGATTCAGAGGCTTGAGTGCTCGCAGGCACCCTGAGCCAAAATAATTAGATCAGCGTCTTTCCCCAGGTCTCCACACTGGCCCTTTTGTTGGCCTCCCTCCAGTGTGGTGGCAGCAGCCTGCTGATTACTGCTGTGGGCAGCTAACACGAGGGTTGAAGGTTCAGCCCTAACTAGAGCTGACTTGGGAACTGATAAGATGCATGATAATAAGACGTTCCAAGAAATTACAGAAGAAAAAAAATGCATTTACGAACACGACTCAGAGTGCTGAACTCCTTTTTTTTTTTTTTTTTTATGAATCCAGTCTTTAATATAGGCAGTGTTGGGAAGGTTAGAGATTACCTTGTTATAAAAAGTAGTGTAACTATTTCAATTACTTTATTAAAGTACTGTAACTGATTACATTTGATTACTTTTTCGTTACTTTTCTAGATTTCTAATAAATGTATTCAACTGGCAGGGTTAACCTTACAGTAGTACTCAACACTGATTACTGTCAGACTTTCTAAATCCTTTGTCACTTTAAGATTAGAATAATTTAATTTTAAAGCACAGTCACCACAAAATCAGACTTTAGCACCTCTTCTTACTTTGAGGTCATTCTGAGGTTAAATACTGATTTAAAATCATAACAAGAAACCATTTAATAGCTATGATGCTGTTTTTGAAATCAAATCTTTGCATAGCTATGACAGAAAACACTGGCATCTAACAATGCTTTGGAAAAAAATACAGTCGATCTTAAACAATAAAGCACATAAATCCTAATAGGAAATAAAACAGTTATTAAATAAGCATGTGTCCTATTCTGTGAACTCCTGAAACATTGGTGTGTCTCATATTTTAGAGCAGTCAGTGCAATTTGGGAAAGAAATCAATCAAATCTGTATGTTTGTAAAAATATTCAGATGTAACCCCCTTTGTAATCATTAACATTTTCATAAGTAACTAATTTAATTACAAACTTTTTCTTTTAGTAACTGTAACGGATTACAGTTACATTTATTTTGTAATTAAATTGTGTCATTCTGTTACATGTAACTAGTTACTCCTCAACAGTAAATATAGGAGATGTCTCGGAGACGTTCAAAATGTGTGTTGTTGAGGCCTCCCGGAACAGTTGAGGTGAGAACCGCTGTTATAATTTGCATATTAAGCTGAGATTGGAGAAAGTAGTTTAACAAAAAAATTTTAATCACTGTAATGTTTTTAGTAGCATGATTGTTGTAGTGTGTGCAGAGCGAATTCAAGCGAGCTCAAAACCAGTTATAGAAAGTTTGTGAACAGTATTTGTCAGTCAGTGTGCATGTAAATTTCCTTGTTTTCCAGACAAACAACATACGCTTTTTCATCTCGGGTTTGCTTCCACAACTCGTTGCCAAAGTCAGCCTACTTATTCACTTTGTTTTGCCTTCGGCTTTTCCTTTTGCACATGATTTGAGAGCGGAAACACCTGTTCATGGCTCAGAGGTGCTAAACTACATGTGTTTTTAATTATTTTTTGTTAAAATTAAACACAACCGTGATTGTGGTGCTACAGAAATGGCAGATGGGCCTTCGCTTTCCACATAATCTGACTCCATTTTTACATTTGCTACACAAATCTGCTTTATTTGTATTGACTTAATGACTTAAGACTCATTAACGGCAAGAACATTAACTATATTAGCGTCCACACTAATGAACGATAACATTCTTTTCGTTTATAAGCATGCCCTGCAGTTATCGTCTTTCACTTTAAATGCTCAAGTAGTTTTGGGTGTCAGTGTTTTCATCGTTCATCACCTGGAAGAAAGTGTTCTAATAGTGATTCCAACAATATTGTCCCTCTGTGTTATCATTATAGCTGGGGTATGACTTCTCTGTTCGCATTTAATTAGAGCGATTGCGGTCTTTTACATCTTTTTAAGGTTCCAAAAGGTTTTTTTTTTTTTTGCAGTGATGCCATAGAACAGGGTTCCTCAATATCACTCTCTGACAGCAGATGGCACTAAACTGTAGAAATGCAGCCGTTACCCTGGGAACCCCATAAATCAGGGTTCCTCAATAGGCGGCCCGCGGGCCACATCCGGCCCATGAGAGAAAAAAGTTTGGCTCACGCTAATTTCAAATAATGTGGCATGAAAATTCAAACGCAGCATCAGAAAGCTACATTAACTTCCATCGTGTCTACACCGGACGCGAGCGGCACGGCGCTACGCAATAAAATACAAGATTATAATTAGGGATGCACCGATACCACTTTTTCCAGTACTCGCCCGATACCAATACTTTTATTTTTGGTACTTGCCGATACCGAGTACCGATACCGATAATTTATTTTTGGTACTTGCCGATACAGAGTACCGATATTTTTATTGCATTTGTACATTTTTTAAATATTGGGTACAGAAACCAAAAGGGTAGCTTTGTCGCTTACAGTGTAGATACGATGTGACAGCAAAAACATGGCGAGTGTGTAGAAAAGAAAAGTGGACATGGAAAATAGATGATTCAAATGTGAATGGACTGAACAGTTTTGAGTGAGTGACTGATAGGCCTACCATCTTTGCTATGGAATACACAAGTTGGTTCGCAGTGAGTTCACAGTTTTAACATACAAGTTTGCTTTAATTTATTTTCAAGATCTGAGGTACAATATCTATTGTTGCTTTCACTATGGCTATAAAGAATCTAATAATTGAATCTGCAATTAGGGAAAGTGGAGAGAAGAGATCCAGTCTGGGAAAGAGCAGGAACAGTTGATTTTTTTTGTTTGTTCATTTGTTTTTAATATTCAACATGCAAAGTTCTTCTGTATCTAAATGCAAAAATGTTCATAATTATTTGAATAAAACAGACTACTGGGGGGAAAAATCTGAATATTTATCTTGCGACCATCTTTTGATTATTTTAACAAAAGCAACAATAATATACTAATTGTAATAATAATAATTTACATTTATATATATATATATATATATATATATAGGTCAGTGGCCCTTGGCTTGGTATTGTTGGCAGAATTCGGCCCTCGGCGAAAACTAATTGAGGAACCCTGCCATAGAAGGACCATTTTTGGCTCCTCAAAAAACCTTTCAGTAACCAGTTATTAAAAGAACCATTTTTTTCTTGGTGTGAAGAACATTTTAGTAATCTGAAGAACCTTTTTTCACTATAAAGCACCTTTTGTGCAATTCCTTGGATGTTAACGAATATTCATGGAACCACAGAATCCAATAACGAACCTTAATGTTTGAGAGTGTAGAGTTTCTCATTTATGAAGAGACATGGTGTGGCCATCTGGTTTAATATTTGGAAATCTATTAATAAATTGTAAAAAAAAAAATAATTTAAACGTTTTGAATTTCACATCTGTAGAGCATGAATTATGTTCTTTTGCAACTTTCCAATTCTGTGGTGCTGATTCCATTAGGATGCCATTAATAATCCACAAATGGATTCACGTAAAATGTGTACATTCTAAAGCGTCCTCTGCTTTTCTGTGTGACTCATGTCTTTGGATTGTGCATTAGTTTCAGGCACTGGAATGTTTGAGATATTTCGTGTGTGAATTAAAAGAGAAATGTGTCTGTAACCCTAGTGTATGTGGGTTCTGCCATGGCCTCGCCGGCTCTGAAAGACACCATCTGTGCGTGTTATGGCAGATAATCATTCAACAGGCTGCGAGGCGGCATTAAATAAACCTACAGAACCAATGTTTGATTAGCGGAATCACCAACTTCATCAAGATCCTCCTAACCTTTGCAGTTCTTTGTTTTAGCACAGACGAATGTTAAATAGGCAATGTATATTTTACGTAAGTAGTTGGCTGACTTGTCTTTGGAGAGCCAATCTGATTTGTTACACAATGATGATTTGTAATCTTTCGAATGTAAAGTTGCGGTAGTGCTGTAATAATTTTATTAAGAATAAAAAATCAGGACAGGATAATTTTCATTACCGTATTTCAGTACGTATGGAGTAAAACGAGCCATGTGGTGTGTTTGTTAGGACTGTGTGGATGAGTCCTAATCACTCACGAATGCTTCAGCTGGCAGCGCGTTATGGATTATTACTTGAATACAGCACTGTAATTACGTGGAAGACATTGCCCAGCTGTGTATAGCATGTCAAATGTGGTTTTCGACACAGCTTACTTCTATTTGAGGATAATTTGCCTAAAAACAATTTAATTTATTGGAACCGATGAAACGAAGAAATAATTGCAACAACATATTAAGCAAGCATAATTTATGCCCCATATGCAATGGTTCTCACACTGTTTTCAGTCTCAGAAGGAAATCACTCCACACTGTTAAACAAGCATGTAATTTGCCTTTAACCACATACAGTGAGCTTGTTAAACACCGGCCCAGTTACCATCTGATGATTATATGAAAACTCCACTCGTGTTGTCTGTGTGATCAACTCAATTTAGGGTATTTATGGAGCATCTCGGATACCACACTGTCAGCAGTAATGTGTTTTATTATTTACTTTTTGGAACAGATGAAGGACAAACTAAACGCCGTTTCAGATCAAACACTCAGGGTTCAAGCCGCCTGAAGCTGATTTTTTTCTTGCATCACAATTAATGGTAATTTTCCAGTGAAGAGAGCTCTTAGTCGTAGTCTAATATTTTCTTTATTATTTTGCTGTTGGTGCAAAATAATATGATCTAAGAAGAATTCTTAAAAAAAAAAAAAAATCTAGCTTTAATAATGCACATGTAGGCCTATCTCATTTTGGTTTCATGTGAAAAATTACAATTTTCAGCCATTTTATTTTTATTTATTTATTTGTATTATTTTTTTTGTAAATTTATTTTTGTCACTGATTCCCCACAGAAACATTTGATTTTATATGTTCACTGTTCACAGTAGAATATGTATATTCAAGTCACTGTATGAATTGCATGTTTGTGTGTTTCTATAAATGACCCGTTGGTAACACTTTAGAATAGGGAACACATTTTCACTATAAACTAGGATTTTTTCCCTCAGTAAACTCCTAACTTGCTACTTATTAATAGTTAGTAAGGTTGTTGTTAAGTTTAGGTATGGGGTGGATGACGGGATCTAGAATAAATGCAGAATAAAGCATTAATATGTGCTTTATAAGTACATATGCTAGTAATATGCATGCTAATAAGCAACTATTTAATAGTGAGAATTGATCATTAAAATAAAGTGTTACATACCTGTTTAACCTGTCTTTGAATTTTAATATGGGTTTACAGCTGCTGCTGTTGTTGCGTATACTCTCGAATTACAAGTGATCAGTTTTACAAGTTACTTTTACCGATGCTAATGTTCAGTTATTCCATTATAATAATTTGATAAGAGCGCATCTTGCTTGTTAGTCTGTTTATTTGAGCACAGGTCTTGACTGATGTATCTGTTCTGCAGTGGCTGACATGAACCTAACGCAGTCTGGAGAGATCGAGGCTGTAGCTGAGGCCCAGAGCGGAGGACTGCCAACAGCTGAAGGTACAGGAACACAAGGCCTGATTAAACTCTATCCCGAAAGCATCATCCCAACACTGTGTATTCATATGACCTTATATCATGCAGTTTAATTTTACTCAACTTTATCACAATCTCACAGACCACCAATTTGGAAAATCCAGGTATACAGCTTCTAAAAGAAAAGTTCAACCAAAAATACTTTTTATAATGCTCAATTCCTTTTTTTTATAGTGCATCATCAGTTAGCACCACATACAATGGGTCCAAAATCCCTCTCCGCATAACTGTATATTAAACATTAAATATGTTCTTATTGGCTTTTAAGGCCTGTTCACACCAAGAACTAGAACTATAATGATAACTCTATTAAAAGAGAAAACAAAACAATGGACAATAACATGTTTCTTATAAGTGTGCACTGCAGTTATGTCATCTGCTGACACAAGAGAGCCGCATGTTTAGAAAGCCATGTAAAATTAATTTAAGTTCAACTTTTAAAAAACATGTCTTGAGACTTTATGGTGGTTTTTCTGCATCTCATGTTTTTAAAGGTGACATATCATGAAAATCTGACTTTTCTGCTATAATCAGGTTCCCGGTGCATCTACCAACCAAGGAAACGTGAAAAAGATTAACTCAGTAACTTTGTTTTGATAAGCTTTTTTCTGCAAGCGTCTGAGAAAACAAGCACAACTTATATTACATATTGTAAAAAGGGGCATAATATGTCACCTTTAAATGAAAAAAGTGATCTTTTGTTTTCGGTCCTTAGTATTAAACTATACATATATACATACTGTACATTATGCTTTTTGTTTCTAATTGTTTAAGCAACGTAATTAACCCTTGTGCGTCCTTTTGGATGTTTTTGTCAGTTTTATTTTTTTTAAAACTGCTATTTTTAATCGCAGTGCCATTTAACTGTAAAATGATGCCATTTTTGTTAACAGGCTTTCATTCTGTTGGTAAGGCTTCAAAAGTACATTTTTTTTTTTACTATGTTTTAGCAGATGGTGCCATTTTTTCAGGTTTGGCCTATAAAGCAAATACTCGCTTTATTCCTGTTTTCTGCTTCTGCAAATTATAGAGCCAATTGGATAAATAATGCAGCTATAATTGTGTGGGTGTGTTGGTATGGATGTCAGAGTGTGGTTTGTATGCGTGTCCTAAATACAATTTTTGTGTGTTTGTGTGTGCGCACCTGTAATGTTTGATAGAGAGAAATTATACTGTAGTGCGAATCATAAATCCCACCGCTGTGTAACGCTGGGATCTAATTATTAAAAGCACAACTTGTTTAGATTTATGGCTTTGATTTTCTAGCAGGTATAGAGTTCAACATGTTTAATAAAATTTATATTTGATATAAAATATTGTTTTTAAATCATTTTCATAAACTTAAACCTCTATAACTTTTTTTTTTTCACTTTTTAAACTCTTTTTTTACTTCAACAATAATCTGCCATGGGTCTTCTTTAAAATGAGACCAAATTCAACTCCCAAGCTTCAAATTTTTATGACACGGATATTTTTGTCCCCTATGGAACTATGTGTAACTTTTTTTAATTGATGCACAAGGGTTAATTATATATGGTTTAGAAACGTTATTTTAAACATTATGCACCTTTTTTCAAAGATAGTCGTGTTATTTTATTGCTTTGAAGAAACGTGCATTAGTAATATTTTGCTCGATGCGC
>NW_015547666.1:543905-545804 GCF_001515605.1 Sinocyclocheilus anshuiensis | reverse complement strand
CCCCCCCCCCCCCCCCCCCAACAGAAATTATGCCTTTTAAATTTGAATATAGATAATATTTTAGTACAAAATTCGAATTTAGTTTTTCGGCAAATTTGACAGCCCCAGTGATTAACCCTTTATTTTAAGGACCAATTTTCACTATTAACTAGCATGCATATTACTAGCACATTGGCTGTTTATTATAAAGCACATATTAATGCCTTGTTCTGCATGACCATATTTTAGATCTCATAATATTACACCAAACTTAACTACCTTACTTACTATTAATAAGCAGAGAATTAGGAGTTTGAGGCAAAAGTCGTAGTTAATGGTTTGTTAATAGTGAGAATTGGACCTTTAAAAAAAGCGTGACTAAAAATCAGTGAATAACTGAATGATAGGTGTTCAAGACAAGGTTTGGATCATGAAATGCGGCCTGCTATGTCCGTCAGGAGTGCGTCTGCGTTTCTGCTTTCCGTGTGCATAAATCAAGATTTTCAGGAAAAGCCACCACTTTGCTCTGGCAGGCCAGTTTAATAGCAGCTCTGAGTATGAGCGCTGCAGAGACTATTTGTGTTGGCCACGGGACCAAGGGGTCTGGGGACGAGAGGAAGCCGTAATAGTTTTCAGGAGATTGAATGAACGTATGAAGGGCACTGTTTCTAAACCATGCATTACCAATATGAACTTGAAGCAAGAGAAAAGCTCACAGAGGCTGTGAAACATGTTAGCAAGCGAAATGTAGAAGAAACAGTCGGAAATTAATTCTTTTGTCTAACCAGGTGCATGATAAATCATCCAGTAAATAATGTCACAGAACAGAACAGTTGTGTGTTCTGCAACAAGACATTTTAATAGATTTTTGCTTTCTGTTTTATGGCTTTAGGCTAATTAGCTTCACCCACAGAAAGCTTCTGACGGAGTTACAGCGATCAGTCGTATTACATTAAAGAGCATCAAAACATTACTTTTTTTGGAGTTTTGTGATTTTAAAATTGTCAAAATTTGAAAGCTGAGACTTTTCTTAAAAACAACAAAACACAAAAAATTTTGCAATGTTAATCAGCAAATTAATACATCAACTGTTAACTTTGGCTCTTCTTGTAAAAAAAAGTCTGCTTAATTGTATTGAATGTGTAGTATACTTCAAAAGTATAATCTTAAAAGTATATATTAAAAAAAGTACTTGCAGATAGTAATGAAAAAAGGCCACTTAAAAGTACACTTCATTAAAGTAGACTTCAAAAATGTGCACTTTCTAATGTCAAATTATGTTTTACTTTGAAGTGCATTTTAAGTCATTGTTTAAAACTTTTCAAAAAATATTAAGTTTGAACTAAATGTATATTATTTTTGTTGTAACTTTTTTTTAAAGAATGCATTAAAGTGTACTTCTCTCAAGGGTTCATAAGAGTCGCTGGCTTCAAGGGTGCATATTCCTCCAATGTTTTAATGAAGTGTTTGAACAATTAAATATGTTGGTATGTTTGACCAGCAATAACTTTGCAAGATCTGCTACAAATGATGTTTATTGAACTTATATTTACATATCAACTGAAAACAACCGTAGGCTAAAAGATCGATCTTGGGATTGAAGAATTGTTATTGTTAAAATGGTGATTGTGAAGCATTGTAAAATCATTATTTTTATCCACCTATCTTGAAATCTACTTGAAAAGTTATTTTAGCTTTTAGCGTTGCGTTTGAAGGCCAGAGGTTGGTTATATGGCGAGTTATAATGGCTTGTCAGCAGTGCTTGTGTTGTTTAACGTTCCAATCATGGCCGCCCACAAGTAGTCAAACCCACTTAACCTCGCCTGCCAGCTGCACTCGCCAATCCTGGGCTACAGAGAGATCTCTCTGAGTGTTTTTTTTTGTTTTTTTTTACACAAGTGGCTGCATGATGGTCCATTC
>NW_015547666.1:501671-543614 GCF_001515605.1 Sinocyclocheilus anshuiensis | reverse complement strand
CTTGATTTTTTTTTTTTTTTTTTTTTTGCACAAGTGGCTGCATGATGGTCCATTCCAACTATGTTCGTGAGTCTTCTTCGTTGTTGTCTTCATCTTCTTTTTTCTGCAATATTCTTATAAATTCTGAATCATATGACTAATCTCTAGCTAATTTGGCTCTATCTAATTCTTTTTTCTTTCAGTAGTTAATGCTTTACTTTGTGCTATTCACAGTATGTTGTGCTTTAGTAAAGTGAAGTGACAAGTACAGCTTGGCATGTTGGAGTGGTTGCAGCTTTATACTTTGTCTTGTTTGCTCTTTCAGTTGCACTGGCATCTATGCATGAGTAATAATGGATTAGTGTAATATTAATTTCACATTCTGCCTGTTCTAGCACGCTGACTTTACCTGACTGTAAGTCTAGCCGCACATAGTGGTTCTCAGTGTCGGTGCTGTGGTTCACTGATGTTGAACACGTTCCTGTACAGTAGTGGCTGTCTCATTATGTCACGTCTTCAGAGCGTCAGCTGAGCATGAGCACTACACCCTCGCTCATGTTTACAGATAGAGGAGGGCCTGTAACAGCTTGCCTTTACCACAGTGAGGGTGTATGGACTCGTTTGTTTTCACGGCTTCACTTTCTCAGTCATTCACAGTTTGGCTTTGCGACACAATTGGGCCTTTCATGCCTCAGTTTCTTCACAAATCTTCTGTGATGTGATGCAGATCTTGTCAATGCTGCCTTGGTTTGATGGTGGTCGTTTTTCTTTTTGCTGTTTCGGTCTTTTCCTGTCGTCTTTTGTTGACTGTTGAATTATCTGCTGCTAGGGATTATTACCGTTTCATGTTGTTCCTAACTGAACAATGTGTTTTAGTTGCCTTAAACCCAAGAGTATACTTTAGTTTTATGCATACTCTGTGGTATACACATAGAGTGTGTGACATAAATTTAGCCCATAGCACAGTATACGTGTAATGTATGCATGCAGCCTGAATTTTCTAACCATGCTTATTCTATACGCACAGCTCACAGGTGTTTTTTTTTTTTCATTGCAGTAATTAGTTGATCCACATAGAGCTGGCAATAAACAATATCATATCAAGATCACCATAAAATACTGTATGTTGATAATAATAAGCTTTGGATATCTAACAGTCTATCATGTAGAAGAAATAAAGGCGACAGCAGCAGTCAGTGATTGTGTCTAATAAGTCTGCATGTTCTGTGTGTCTCTGTGTGAATGAGTGCTGTAGTTTTGTCTGATACACAAACTCAGACGTGTTACGCTCGCGGTGATTTCAGCATCTGTGTCTCAATATATGAGGACATGAACACATCAACTTCATCTCCAGAGCTGCTCTGAGAGTCACTTCAGCTTTACACTGTTTCATTTGAGAAAAAAACTACCGTCGTATACACACTGAAACACAAGAATACAAGATCTTCAACCAAATAAAACCGCCAAATAAAAAAAAAAGTTTTGGTTTAACTTGAAGAAATTATGATAGAAATATATTTCTGTCGTATACTAAAATGTACTTCTGAAAGTAGTAATAATAATAATATTCTTTTTAAGGAATATCATACAACCAATATATTTTTTTATCCATGTCTGTTGTGCAGCATCTTATTTGACAAAAAAATCCACAATGTTTTGTTGGAAATTGTTATATTTCTATTTGATTATATTTTAAACGATTGGTGAAATTGTTAAAGTTTTATTTCATTAGACACCATTTATGATGATAAATTTGTATCAAATCATAAAAAACAGAATTTGGGGGAAAATAAAACTATAAAAAACTATAAAAATTTCATAGGGCCTTAAATTAAAAGATATCGTACTCTGTGGAGTTTAGTTGTGAACAAACAAAGTTATCTTTACATTCATTCTCAAGGTCTAACACACAAGGAAAACATTTCCTTCCACATTTTAATGGTAAAGGAGTATTGTGATTAATTTTAATATTGAATGATATGAGAAAAATACATATTGTGGTAATATTTTTGGCCATATGTCCTGATGTGTTGTTTCACAGTCAAAAACTGATGCGAGATAAACGCAACTCTAGTTCAAGAGTACAACAGCATCTTTGGGCCAGTTTTACTAAACAGGGCAAATTAGTGCGAGAGCGCAATTCCAAAACAGCGCCGATGGGTGTGGACATTTCTGTGGGTGATTTACTAACAACGACACGCAAATTAAAGAACACAGACGCAACATCTCATTTAAATATCGACCAACGCAATATACCAAGCGCAGCGCAAATTAGAGCAGTCGCAAATAAAAAAATAAAGAAGCCACAGTACGTTGAAAAGAACCGGAGGCCAAAAAATGCTAGAAGTTGCATGAAGTTTTGATAGAGCTGGTTTTGCTTGACTCCTAGTTGAGGGTTCCAAGTTGTCTTTTATTTCCTGAAGCAAATTAAAAAATAACATGGCTTGGCAAACGATATTTTCGTGTTCTTGCATTCCAAATAAATTACGTGTGGAAAAAATCCTCTCCCTTCTACCACGCACTCTCTCATCTCTGCCAAGCATCCTCCTAGCAACAAATTGCAGCCATTTCAAGCGCAAAATAGTTTGACATGCTTTTTTTGGGCGTTAAATAATGGCGCAAATACCAGTAAATTGACGAGCACAAACGTTAGTAAAGCGCGTTGCGTGATTCATTTGAATACTCTCCTCCCATAACTATTGCGTCTAGAAGGTTAACTCCTACAAATGCATATTCAATAAAGTCAGGCACAAAAATAACTGTCCACACCTTTTCAGCGCTAATTCTTCACTGCGTGTCTTTAGTAAAACCTGACAGTACTATTTTAACGCCAAAAGACGTTAAAATCGGTCTGGTCTGGCCCTTTATCGGTCGCTAACTTCAGGAGAGAAATAGCGCAGACACCAGCCAAAGATGAAACTGCATGTGTCGAGCGCGTTCACACACGTTATCAAATAGAGTGTCCATTGAGAGGCTACATGTTTGGCTGTGCTTGTTTGCCAAGAATTTCTGTAAAAAAACAAAGTATACTTTACAAATGCTAGTCTGTGGCAAAAAGCTGCTTGTAGCCAACGAACACATTTCACACTAGTTTGAAACTGATGTAACCGGCCAGCATTTAGGGGTTTTGGGATTGTTGCTACAGACAGGAGGAGAATGATGTTGTAATCTACACCTAGTCTGTATTTAGTTGTGGAAAATGGTCACCAGCACAACAGAAAACAATAAACTGTGAGGATTAAATGTGCACAGGGGGCGTCTTTCTGCCTTTCATGCGCTTGGACTCAGCTCTTGTAATCATTCAAGTGTAGGTTGGACAACTTGGCAACTGCGTGTCAACCCATTTAAGGCTACATACCACCCTTATGATGGCTGTGGCTTGTGGATATGATCTCAGATCAGGTTGGAGAGCGCAGGGGATTTCATGTCTGCTCGATAAGGCTGAGGCCTGTATGACTGTTTATTTGAGCTCCGTCTGGCTCTCTACTTACTATGAGCTCACACTTCTCAGGCTGAGCTTAGCCAGGCCCGACGCCTCTTCTCTTTGCTCTCTTGCCGTCACTTTCTCTGTTTTCCCATCATGCAGTCCTGTTGCATTTCTCACCTCCGCACCATCGTGTCATCTCTCATGTCTCTGTGAAGAGCCGAGGCCTCGGACTCAACACACTGGGGCCAGAAACTGTTTTAAAACTAAAAGAACAATCCTCCATGGACACATTGGCCATTAAGGGTCTGGAGTTTGGGAAGCTCTGCTCTACCTAATGAGTACAGTTTATTTTTCTTGGTTTGTTTGCTACATTGCAGAGATCTACAAATCATAGGTTTGCCAAAACAAACAAATCCCCTCCTGAGATGTTTCTTTCATCCGCAGTTGTCAGGATGGGACCACTCGACGGAAGATGTTTGTTTTGATCTGAAGCTTGAGTTACTTAATCCAGATGTGCTTTCCCAGAGTTGAGTAATTCTGCCGTCAAACGCAGGGGTCAGTGCTGTGGCAGTTTGACCTTGACCAGTCAGCTCGTGTTTATCTTGTCCCATCTGAAAATAAGACAAAAACTTTAGCTAAAACAAAAAATGTGTACAAATGCAACAAAATGAGAATTCTTGCTGGAGCCAAACATTCTGAAGCAACTTCAAACATAGCTCATGCATTGAATTTTGATGTTAATAAAGCAATATCACATGAGCCAGTGTTTTAGAATACTTCATATAACAAGTATGTAAAGCAGACAAGTATTTAAATAAGAAAAAGATGAAGATCCTCTTGTGTGTGGGAACGACTGTCTTGCGCCACAGATTCAGGATCTGCCAACTAGGTTCAAAAGTGTCCCAGTTTCTGTTACCAAATTGAAAAAGTCACATTAACAACAAGGGTTTTTAAGGAGTAACAAGGAGACAGCACAATAATTGTATTCTTGCTTTTACGGAACAGTTCAATAAATATGAGTTGAAATTGAGTAACTTGCATATTAGAAACAATGGACCCTTTTAATACTGTTAATGCAAAGTTTTGCTCCTATCTATCTATCTATCTATCTATCTATACCTTGCAATAAATACATCTTGGTATATATTACCTTGGTATTAAACTACAAAATAAATAAATAAATAAAATAGTTACCACTGCTGCAAGGGTGTTTCTAATACAACGGCTGATTGCCGTAATCAATCTCTTTATAATTTTTCCATCTTTTCTTTTGCTATTGGATTAAACTAGAATGTAAAAATCACATTTGCTGTAGTTTCCTCATTTCAAATTCCACATCTGGCACCCTAAGTGATCCACCTTGACTTACTTGATTCAGTGACTTTGGACAAATTGGTTGAGTGAATAATTCAGTGATTCATTTCAGGGCTCCAAACTGTGACTAAAACGGTCGCATTTGCGACCAAAAATATTAATTTGCGAGTGAAGTTTTTGCTGAGGTCGCCATTGGCGACTATATATATTTACCTGTTATGACTTAAAAATTTGCATGTAATGCCTTTTTTCCTGATTGTTTTACGATGCGCATCAAAGTTTTAGTGGAAAAAAGAGTTTAAAACAGTCATCTCTGCAGCACAGCAGCGCTGACACACACCTGATAAACGCAGCTCAGTTGTACAGCGCGAGAGAGATCGAAATGACGGACACGTGCAAGTAAAAGTATGGAAAAGCAGAGTCTATTTCGTGCACAACTTGAACAAACTGCACCATTATCGCAAAATGCTTTGTTACTTTTTAATAAACAAAGTATCAACTTTAAAATGATGCCAAATTCATAACGAAATTCAAACAATAAATACCGTTTTGGCGCTCTTTAATGTAGCAGGCGTGATCGCTTTAGCGCCTCAGTTCAAGCAACAAGTGAACCCATTATATCTTTGTCTTTACTACAGTAGTACATAATGAACATGAATTAACATCAAAACGTAGCCTATTTTATAAGAAAGCCTACAGTACAACTTACTGAAAAATGTCTCATTTAAAAGCTCAAACTGCGAAAAACGTGTAAAACTTGTAAACATTGCAACGTAATATACATTTACCTCAGAATAACCATTCGGTGTCCATAAGCTCATCAGTCAGCTAGAAAAATAACTATAAAGAAGAGCATTTTGCTATATTTATGCGCTATTGGATGTTAATATTTTACTTAACCTGTTGTCTACATGATTCGACTTCCCCTATACAAAATTGCATTTTACTAATGAAGAAAAACAGACTGAATGTGTGAAAGACATATGACAACACTTATAGGATGCACTGAGGAGGAGCCCAAACTACACTCAGTGGCCAAGTGATGCTTGTTATGGTCCATGATATTTGTACAGATTCTGTGTCATGAACAATTCTTTGTGGCTATATATTTCAAGTTGGAAAAGATGATGTAAAATTGATATTTGACTTGTTTCCATTCACAGCGGGTTTTTTTTCTTTGCGATTTTGAATCCTGATGTGTGTAGAAACCCACACATCAGTCAAACCTTTAAATGGTTTCAGTGTCTCAAGCTGTTAGTATCCATCACAGTCATCTCAGTGAGGATGGGGGGTTGATTTCTTCTCAAGCCTGCATTGATGCTCAGGGTCCTCACCTTTGACCCCTCTAACAGCCTTCCTTTCCCTTTTCCCTCAGGTTATTTCCTGGAGTTTGTGGAGCCACCAAACAATATAACTATAGTGCAGGGCCAGACGGTCACTTTACACTGCAAAGTGGCGGGCCACCCGTGGCCCAGCATCCGCTGGCTTAAGAACGATGCCCCGGTGGTGCAGGAGCAGGGCCGAGTCTCCATCCGCAAGACAGAGGCTGGATCCAAGCTCCGCATTCAAGACCTGGACACCACCGACACCGGATACTACCAGTGTGTGGCTTCAAACTCCATCAAAGTCATTGCGGCTACTGGAGTGCTCTATGTGCGACTGGGGAGTGGAGGTAAATAATTGCTTTTTAATCTCATTTTAATTATTTTCTGAAGACTTTTAAACATAATATATTAATATATATAATAATATATTAACATTGGAAAGAAGAAGGTCAAGACAAGATTGTATGGTAACACTTTAGCATAGGGACCAATTCTCACTATTAACTAGTTGTTTATTAGCATACCTATTATTAACATATTGGCTGTTTATTAGTGTTTATAAAGCACATATTCTGCATGAGCATATTCTACATCCCTAATACCTAAACTTAACAACTACCTTACTAACTATTAATAAGCAGCAAATTAGGAGTTTATTGAAGCAGAAGTCATAGTTAATGGTTTGATAATAGCGAAAATTGGACCTTAAAATAAAGTGTGACCGATTGTATATTTAGCATATTATTTAAGGAGAAATTACTGGATGTGATCAAATAAAATGAATGAATGACATGCATTAATTGAAAAAAAAAAAAACAGTTTTGCAAAATATGTAAATGTGTACTTATATTGTAAATACACTACAGTTTTTCAGCAAAGACTGATTAAATTGATCAAAGGCATTTATAATATTACAAAAGATTATTATTTCAAATTAATGCTGTTCTTTTGAACTTTTTATTCATCACAAAATATAGAAAAATGCATCACGGTTTACACAAAACTTAAGCAGCACAACACTGACAAAAGAAAATGTTTCTTGAGCAGCAAATCAGCATATTAGAATGATTTCTGAAGGAATATATGACACTGAAGACTGGAGTAATGATGCTGGAAATTCAGCTTTGATCACAGCAATAAATTTAATTTTATAATATACTGAAATAGAAAACATTTTTTCAAAATTTTACAATATATGGTCTTTTGCTTTCTGATTGGTTGAGCTCTCTTCAGAATTATGGGTAGTGTAGTTCTTCAGGAATTCTTCAGAAGAATTATATTAAAATCACATTGACTTATAGCTTGAGCATATTTCATTCTTCAGCTTTGTAGGTCTCTCTTGAAAGCTTTATACACTGCCGTTAAAAATCAATTTCTGTATGGGTAAAACGAATGGGAGTTTTACTTCCAGTACCCTGCTGTTGCACTCCATGGGAAGACGGCACAAATTTCCATTCATTTCTGTCAGGCCAGAGATTTGTTGGCCAAGTTTGTGCTTTTAATGCATAGTTATTTTTGGAAATGATTGCCGTCACATGAAACCCAGCTCAATTAAATATACCTGTGTGGCATCCCAATATAAACTCCTCTCAGACATTTAGTTGCTCACATCGGGGACTACAATCAATGCGTTCTCTTTCTGTCATAGCTCTAGTGTTTTCTTTCCTGTTCACCTATTTTGGCTTATTTTGGGAGTCCGTTGATTTACAGACAGACTAAAGCAGCAGTTTTACAACCATATGCGCCAAATCTCACCCTGGCATCCCTGGATATTTATAGGAAAGCAGCAGCATAAATCTCAGTGTTCCTGCATTAGGACTCAACTTAAGAAACAACTTCCCACTGTTTCCTTCTGGGGGAAAAAATCCCTTTTATGTGCGTACGGTAAATTCTCCACAAGGAGCGTGTCCGATGTGAAATACATTATGCTTTTGACAGGTTTAGGACCTTGCTTGTGCCGTGCCTCCTGCTTCTCTGAAAAGTCAACTTGGCTTAATAACATTGCAGCTTCCCTTGAACTGAAACGGCAAATTAGGGTTTGTGAAAACAGCTGCTCCCGAAGGGAAGATCATGTTAAGACGCTTGTCTGTAATTCCTCCTATCTGTGTTTTACAGGACAGTCACCGGCCCATGGAGGAGAAGACTCGTAAGTACTGCTTTTGTCAGTTTGTCTCCGTGTGCATTCGCATTTTTCTGCTGTTTGTGTTTCTGTAAATAAATGTTTCATCATTTCCACACAGTAAATTGCTTATTCCAACCCACTGACCGCAAAAATACACACCCACAAATGGCCTAAGGTTTGATGTATTTCAAGAATTCATTTTGAAAAGAGTCAGATGTTGGCCGAATTTTTGATTTGTCACCACATTTCTGCTTAAAATGCCCAGATCGTGTGTGAACTGTAGCTTTAGAAGATTATCTGATTGATTTGACAAATTTTGTTTAGTGCAAATCTCTTTGCTGACTGTCTTATAATATGGTAAATAAGTGTCATCTACATATTCATACTCGTACACTCTTTCTATTTGCTCTGTTGCTACGGCATGTATAACCTGATTTGTGGAAATAAAGCAGGACCTGAACCATAAACGCAGACCTGTATCCTGGCTTGAAGCAGTAAATCTGACTTAACTTCCTTAAGAGCCGAAGAGAGGGCTGGCAGACACCTTCGGTTGGGGAAGTTTTGTGGCAGGTCCTAATGTTTCCTTTTCCAGGTTAAATAAATGGGAGTGTAATGTCTGTGGGGATGTTTTCAGGGCAGTGCTCATGTTAATAGGATTCATTCCTGCATACTGACATACTGTAGAGCAGTGCTATAACGGTGCGGTCACGTTTCTGTTGTACGGCAAATTTTTGTGGCCAGATCCAGTCATTTCAATAAGAAATGACAAAATCCGGAAATATGTGTGAGGGTGAAAAAGATTGGTTGACTGCACTGACCGACGGAAAGCTGTTTGGTTTAATAATGACTTCTGTGTGAGCTGTGCTTCATTTATCGCTAGACTATTAACAATGAACTTTTTCCCTGTGGAGTTTGGCCAAAATCTTGCTAATGTGACCGCATCTAAAGTGAAGTTCAGTAAATGGAGTTGGACATTGATGAAGTCTTCAGAAAGAACAGGAGTAAAAGAACATTGAATGTATAGTGTACAAGTCAAATGGACCACGTTTTTGGTGCTTTTTTTGGTTAAATTTTATTGGAGCTGTATTAGTATCTTGTTGTGGTGCGCTTTCTCAACACATCCCAGAAAGATCATGTGTTAGGGATGCATGCATGATCATTTATGCTACACATGCGTTGTGGTCTCAGGTACCTTGTGTTGTTTTAGTGATCCGATCACACCTGTATTTAGCACTCACTGCAAAAAAAATTTGCATGTTGATTTCAGGTGGAAAAGTGGTCTTGTCCTGTTTCCACTGGGTACGGAGTTGAGATGAGAACTGCAGTCAGATGTGTGGGCCTTCAGCAGGCAGAAGCATTTTGGTGGTCAAATTTACAGTGTTTGTCTTCCTTCAGTTCCTAGTACTGCATATGTAACTCTCTGCTAGACAGCACATCCTGTGTTCAGCGCTTAGATCTACACTCTAGTAGTGAAATACAGAGTTCTGGCATGAAACTCTAGATGGCGCAGTCTGATAGGTCTAATTCAATCTGACCTAATGACATCATTATCACATGGCACAGCTGATTGGTTCTCTCCTGTATCGGTAGCCAATGAGCTCGCTGCTCAACATTCAAATATATGATTAGTGCTTGCAGTAGCAGTGCGGTTTGCTTCAAAAACCCTCCACCTTCCCCAGCTCCACCTGTATAGATCTGCTACGAGGTGATTCATGTACACTATATGGGGGTTATTTCATGTATGTTATATTTGCAGCAGCAGTATTTCTTACATGCTCACAGCAGCATGTTGTGGATGTATTGGCGGTAGCAAGTCTCGGTACTTGCTCTGCCGCAGCAGCAGCATAGCAAATCTATCTATCTTCTGCCAAGACCAAATACATTAACATTGTCATGTACATTACCATGCCAATCCCTCCGAGAGTTGTCATGACAGAAGTGAGGTTCAGCAAACGCCTTGACATTAACCTCCATGTTAACTTCTCTTCCTGCACTGACCAGTTCAAAACAGATGTTTTTATCAGGAATACAACATTTGTCCAAGTGTTAAACACGTAAAAATGATTCCTGGCTTTATGTAAATGTAAGGGGAACATACCATGTTGTGCTAGAAAGTGCTTTTCCCTTGTGCAGTGCACAGATTCTTTGAAGTTATATAGTCTTAGAGCTCTCTGCATGAATGAAGGTCCCAGACTGCATTTGTTCTGAGGGATGGCGAGGATAATTTGTGGTTAGAGTCATTAAAGAAAGTAGAAGAGCATTAAGAAGCACATGTACACATATTTGATAAAGGCAGAGTATTGTTTTTCTCTGCATAAATGGTTACAGATGAGCATGAGAAGCACAAATCTCCAGTCGTGTTGCTTACAGCTTGACAGCCTCATTGTCTTTCACACTGATGTGTGTGTGAATGTTCAAAATGTCGTTCTCCAGCTTTTCTTGAAAGGTCAAACTTTTATGCAAAACTAATATCCAGTTCTTGTAAACTTTGCACTGCTTACAGCCATCAGGGAAAGAATGCTTTGCATTTATTTAATGCAATATTTTCAACAAAAAGTAGGAAGTAAATCTGAATCTTGTTAGGCTCGAGTCCTCAAACATTAGCTTGAGAGAAAATTCCTTGCTCAATCCAAACTGCAGTGAAATTGTAACCATATGTGATATTGAGGCTAGCCGTAGCAGAAGTTTAGGGCATTGATGGTTACGCTGGCAAAATGCCACAGTTAGGAGCAAAATCAAACGGGAATAGTGCAAAATTCCTTCTGAGAGCAGTTGTTTTAGCACAGCTTCACGCTACATCTATTTCAATTGAACGTCTCACACATTCACAGAGAAGAGCTTACTTCCGATTTGAAAAATAAGGCAGCTATAATATTTTTAAACATTCAAAGGCAACATCAAGGCATCAGACATGCTCTCAACATGTTTCAAAAGAGTTATACTGTCTTCTGGCCAAATTCAAACATAGCTTTTATTAGGGGTGTAAACATTGTACTGAAAATTTTCGGTATGGGGCTTTCAGTTCTGTACACATGTGTACCGAACAAATACAGCGTTGTTTTAACCACTGCACGAGTGGAACTTCATTGGAAACTTAGTTTTATACATTGTTACTTTTGATAAGAAACGAAGACTCATCTTTCAAATGATGTCTTTTTTTTTTCTGGAAATTCAAACAATAAATGCCATTTTAGCACTCTTTGATGTGGCGTGACAGATCGCTGTATAAACGGATCATCGCTTCCTCTTTACTGCTAGTTTTAACGTGAAATAAACATGAATGAACATCTAATGCCTCGTGTAATCGCTCGATCAGTGTTTCAACCGCAGAAAGACGTCAAAACAAAATGTTGCTTAGCATTTCATTTACCTCGGGCATGTCATCAGTGTCCACAGCTCGTTAGTTCGCTAGAGAAATTAAGTCTACACATGCGTACCAAACCGAAAGTTTTCGGTACGAATAAGTGTATTGTTACACCCCTAGCTTTTATGTATCCTTTGCACATTTCATTGAGCTTGTGAGAAAAGATGTATTGAAAAAAATTGATTATACATACAAAAACGTTCAAAGAGTTTGTGGAGAGTAGCATTTTTTTCTTTCTTTCTTTTTTTTTAAGACACACTTTTATCCAACACGGATGTGTTAAACTGATAAAGACTGACTGTAAGGACTTTTACATTGCATATACATACACTTTACAAACATAATTCAGTTGTTCTGTAGAGCTTTCTATTCATCAAAGAATCCTGAAAAAAACTCAACAGTTTCCACAAAAAATATTAAGCAAATCAGCATATTAGAATGATTTCCGAAGATCATGTGACACTGAAGACTGGAGTAATGATGCTGAAAATTCAGCTTTCCATCACAGAAAAAAACTAACATAGAAAACAGTTATTTTAAATTGTAATAATAATTCAGAATATACTGTATTTTTGATCAAATAAATGCAGCTCTGGTGAACATTAGCAACTTCTTTCAAATACATTAGAAAATCCTATCTACACCAACTTTTGAACAGTAGGTGGTGCTTACAACTCATTTCATATAAAATTATAGATAGTAAAGCCGTTTGAATGGCTAGAAATAACTTTAAATGAGTGTTTGTGAATATTGTAAATGAATATTTCACTTACATACTCATTTGTAAGTCGCTTTGGATAACAGCATCTGCTAAATGATTACATGTAAAGGAATATTTTGGCCAGTATTTGTGTGTACTGTGTATTTTTATGTTTAGAGTTTCTTGCTAGCGTCATGCTCTTAGTTTTAACCAGCAGAGTTTGCATTTGTTCCAAATGCATCACTTACAAGGTTTGATTTCGGTTGGGACGCTGCCTTAGAAGGGAGACAGGAGACTCTGTTTGGATCAGAGCCTGACTCCCTATCGTGTTTTAGCTCTGGAAATCTCTGCTGTTGTGAGTTGACAGTTCATTGTGAGACTAAAACAAATGTGTCTGTTGTGGAGAAGAGAAAAAAAAAATCAAGGCATCAAGTTCAGAAGCCTTCAGAATCCAACTCCAGCCAGTTCCCGAGTCATCACATAAAGCTATTTGTGTTTGGCCAGAATAGACCACTTTTATCCAGTTGGTAACGGCATAAACAGCAGAGATGGATATCCTGAGCAGCAAATACTGTGATTTTGGTCACTTCACATTCAGATTATGATGAGAGAAACAGCAAAGCCCAAAGGTAGCATAATAAACAACCATCGAAAGCTCTTCAGAAGTGCTCCAATCACAACACTCAAACCACAGTCCGCTGTGAATACACTTCTGAATCGCTTTGGCTTAATGCGAGCACCTAGATTTCCCGACTCTGTGAACAAGAGGTCACGAGATGCATGGAGACTCCCTTAACGTTCATTAATGTGGTTTCTTTGCTGAAGCCAGCAGGATATTCTTTTAACATTAGCATTAGAAAGCTTACAAATTGGCCAGTCTAGATGGCAATAATCCTACACAACTCACATCCTTGAAAAACGATTAAGTTCAAATGATGGCATACACTAAATATAAATAATAATACAAAATTAGCGGTGAAAGGTCATAAACACATTGTGATATGCAATGCGGTGTTTGATGTTAGAAATTCAAAATTGTTGTCATATGTGGGCCTGACTGTACAGTGTACCGCTTTAGGCAAGTTGACTCACTTAATATCAGCTCTGTGTGTCTTTCAGGAAAGTTATCATCTTGTTCATCACTGTCTGTCATTGTCTTTTCTCAGAACGCACGAGAAGGGTTTCTGCCAGCCGTACCGTGGCATCGCGTGCGCTCGCTTCATAGGGAACAGGAGTATCTACGTGGAGTCTCTGCAGATGCAGGGAGAAAGTGAAAACCGCATCACTGGTGAGCACTGCTGGGAACACAAGCACAGTTTATCTGTACATACACACTATAGGTCAAAAGCATAGACTGTATAAAAACATGGACGTAGTGTCCGTGACGTCACCCGTAGGTTTCTGAAGAGCGTTTTTGAAGCTCAAAGTGGGCCATCTTGGCATCGCTTCACTCCCAGATCGTGTTGGTTTCACGAGAGAGAGCGGGAGGTTGCCGCTTGGTCAAAAGTTAGGAAGTTGTATTTTCAAAGCCTATTAAATGTAAAAAAAAAAAAGGCTTTCAATTATATTGTAATGATGAATAGCTGTAATTAATGGCTGAAACTGAAGGAAAACTGCATTTAATAGGTGCCGTTTTTATGTATTTAAAATATATCATCTTTATATTTGTTTCTACATTAATTTGGAGATTCAGTGTGAAATTATGACAATATCAATATATTAATGTTATTAATTGCGGTTAATTACAGAAAAATGTGTGATTATTCGTTTAATCGATTGACAGAATTGTTTTCTATTTGAATATATTTTCAAATGTAATTTATTCCTTTGAAGGTAAAATTTTAAGCAGCAAATACTCAAGTCTTCAGTGTCACATGATACTTCAGAAATCATTCATAATAATCACATCAGTATTAATAATGCTTCTTCCTATTATCAATGTTGAAAACAGTTTTTGCTGCTTAAGATTTTTATTCAGGATTCTTTAATTAATAGAAAGTTCAAAAGAATACATTTAAAATGTCCTTACTGTTACTTTTGATCAATTTAATGCTGAATAAATGTATTCATTTATTTTTTAACAACAACAACAAAAAGATGCAGCAAAAACTATTTTCAGTATTTATGATAATATGAAATATGAAAAACACCAAATCAGCAAATTAGAATGATTTCTGAAGGATCATGCGACACTGAAGACTGGAGTAATGCTGCTGAAAATTCAGCTTTGATCACAGGAATAAATTACATTTTAAAATATTTTAACATTAAAAACAGTTATTTTACATTGTAATAATATATTACAATATTACTTATTTTCGTATTTCGCTGTTCTTTTTATCAAGTAAATACAGCCTTGGTGAGTTTAAAAGACTTCTTTCAAAAACATTTAAAACATTTGAATTATTCCAGGTACACAAGGTTCCAAAACGGGCATTTTCAGAGGGCTGGTGTAGAACAGTGGTCTCAAACTCAATTCCTGGAGGGCCACAGCTCTGCAGAGTTTAGCTCCAAATCACACCTGCTTGGAAGTTTCTAGTGATCCTGAAGACACTGATTAGCTGGATCAAGTGTGTTTGATTAGGGTTGGAGCTAAACTGTGCAGAGCTGTGGCTCTATGCCATAGAAGAACCATTTTGGATTCCCCAAACAACGTTTTCTTAAAATAGCAATTATAGTGTGAAAAACATTTAAACAACATTCAAAATAATCAAAAGAACCATTTTTCCACTATAAAGAACTTTTGTGCATTGAAAAGTTTCCTTGAATGTTAAAGGTTCTTCATGGAACCATCAATGCCTGTAAAGAACCTTTAATTTAAAGAGTGTAGTGTGTCATGATCATAGACACACCTTACATTCTGCTGTTCTCATTATTTTTCATTGTGTTGTTCTCCAGCGGCCTTCACGATGATCGGCACCTCGACCCAGCTATCAGACCACTGCTCTGAATTTGCCATCCCGTCTTTCTGCTATTACGTCTTCCCGTTGTGCGAGGAGGGCACCAGAGGTCCATGGCGGCGCCAGCTCTGCCGCGACGAGTGCGAGGCTCTGGAGAACGACTTGTGCAATGCAGAGTACACCATCGCACGCTCCAACCCTCTCATCCTCATGCAACTCGAGCTGCCCGCGTGCAACCTGCTTCCCCACCCCGGCTCGCCAGAAGCTGCCAGCTGCATTCGCATCGGCCTGCCACCGCAGTGTAGGTTGACTTGACTGAACTCGAAACCATAAAATGGGGTTAAGAGCCAAGGAAGACTCAAGGGAGGGTTTAATAAGCATGAAATCCAATGTAATTGGCTCCCAAGCACCCTCAATGAGCAATTAAAGCAAGAGGGGGCCCTCTTGTGGTGCATCTAAAATTTCTTGATATATAAATGATTGTCTATAACTCGTACACACAAATGAATATTTCAGTTACTCTGATTTTTATTTCATGGTTTGAGAGAAAACACTTTCTAATTTTCAATCCTTGTTAAAGATTCACCCCCAAATCACAGCTGTTACAACGGAAGTGGCGCCAACTACAAAGGCACGGTCAGTGTCACGAAATCAGGCTACCAGTGTCAGCCGTGGAGCGCACAGTATCCACACAGTCATCATCTGACGCCTGTTGAGTACCCTGAGCTCAGAGGAGGCCACAATTTCTGCAGGAACCCCGGAGGGCAAATGGAGAGCCCTTGGTGTTTCACTTTGGACCCTAATGTTAGAGTGGACGTCTGTGACATTCAGCCCTGCAGTGAGTAGATTATCTTTATGACCCTCATGGGCGGGAAAATAGCTACTTTGTGGTTTTTGTTGTTCTACATTTTCTTTTTCATTTTTTTTCCCCCAGAGCCTCCAGAGAAAATGAAAAAGGAGATACTGTACATCTTAATCCCCAGTATAGCCACCCCTCTTGTTATTGCCTGCTTATTCTTCTTGATCTGCATGTGCCGCAACAAACAGAAGGAGTCTGCTGACACCCCCACTCGCCGCCAACTCACTGCCTCACCAAGTCAAGAAATGGAGCTGCCTCTACTTAACCAGCACAAGCATCAGGTAATCTTCCATAATTTCTGCTTTTGAAGGTTAATTGAAGTTGCAATCAAAATCTGCATGCAATTTTTGCATTCACAGGTCAGATTGGACCCAACTGAAAATAAGATTATAAATTAGTAATGACTTAATATTTTAAGTTATAATATTTTGCATCTGATCAGTAACTTAATAAGTGAATGCACAAAAATGCCAAAGTTTTGCAGTGTTATCATGTTATTACTACATTTATTACCATGTTATTACTACATGTTTTCGTTAATAAAAACGATCATTGAGAAATTACAAGAACAAAATCTATATGAAATTGATGAGAATATATAATCTGAGAGTTTGCAGTATTAATTCAATGAATTAAAACAATGTAATGTATTAATTCAATAAATAATTTGTTTGTACTTACAAGTTATGACTGCTCAAAAATAGTCAAAATTATTAATGTTTTTAACACAACATCAATATTACTCTTTAAATGTTTTCAAAGAAAATATAATCATTTTATTCATTCATTTCATCTATAAAAACTTTCATATTTTTCTTTCTGCAGTGGTTCATCAATAGGTGGCCATATCCATGTTTAGCAACAAAATCCAGTCCTAAACGTGTGTGAGATATGGGAATGAGGCTAACTCATTCATGTAAAAAAAAAAAGGCTGCATAACATCATGTAAAACCTCAGTTCCAAATGTACCCAAGCGCAAAAGCTACAACTCTTTTTAAATGTTGTATCTCTTAAAAAAAAAGAATTTTTTTTAATGTTGTGTAATACTTTAAATACAATGTTTGGTTCCCTTACTAAGAACTCTGCATTTTTAGAAGTCATTAATCTCTTCCAGGTTCAAATTAACCTTGATGTATCATTATGATTAGTGAGCCAATGCCAGTTAAGTTTTGTCATTATATCCGATCCGTAACTGCACATTTCGCCTCTTCCATTGAGCACCAGCAGACTTGATGATGGCTTATTGTCTTTAATTCCTAGGCGAAGCTACGAGAACTCAACCTGTCTGCAGTTCGGTTCATGGAAGAGCTTGGAGAGGACCGTTTCGGAAAAGTCTACAAAGGTCACCTCTACGGTACGGCTCCAGGTGAACAGACCCAGGTGGTGGCTATAAAGACAGTCAAAGACAAGGACGAGGGTCCTCTACGGGAAGAATTCCGCCACGAGGCCATGCTCCGGTCCCGCCTACAGCACCCCAACATCGTCTGCCTTTTGGGTGTGATAACTAAAGAACAGCCCATGAGCATGATCTTCAGCTATTCGGGCCACGGTGACCTCCACGAGTTCCTGGTCATGCGATCCCCTCACTCGGACGTCGGCAGCTCTGATGACGACAAAACGGTCAAATCCACTCTGGAACAGGCAGACTTCCTACACATCGTCACACAGATAGCAGCCGGAATGGAGTATCTTTCCAGCCACCACGTGGTACACAAGGATCTAGCTGCTCGTAACATTCTAGTTTGTGATAAACTCAACGTGAAGATCCTGGACCTTGGGTTGTTCAGAGAGGTCTACTCAGCCGACTACTACAAGCTAATGGGAGCCAGTCCCTTCCCAATCCGTTGGATGTCCCCAGAAGCCATATTGTACGGCAAGTTCTCCACCGATTCAGACATCTGGTCCTACGGCGTGGTGCTATGGGAGATATTCAGCTATGGCCTCCAGCCGTACTGCGGCTATTCCAACCAGGATGTGATTGAGATGGTTCGCAACAGACAAGTCCTTTCCTGCCCAGATGACTGTCCAGCCTGGATTTACACACTGATGCTAGAGTGCTGGAATGAGTTCCCCGCAAGAAGGCCACGATTCAAAGACATTCATGCCCGGTTGCGCACCTGGGAGAGCTTGTCCAACTACAACAGCTCGGCGCAGACCTCAGGAGCGAGCAACACCACTCAAACCAGCTCCCTCAGCACGAGCCCCATCAGCAACATCAGCAATGCTCGCTACGTTAGTCCCAAAAAGTCTTCCCCGTTTCCCCAGCCTCAGTTTGTGTCCATGAAGGGCCAGATGCGCCCAATGGTGCCGCCCCAGCTCTACATCCCAGTCAACGGCTACCAGCCAATGCCGGCTTATCCGTACATGCAGAACTTCTACCCCATGCAGATCCCCATGCAGATGCCTCCACAGCAGCTGCACCCACAGTTGGTCGCCAAGGCTGGATCGCACCACAGCGGCAGCGGCTCCACCAGCACCGGCTATGTGACCACGGCACCCTCCAACGGATCTGGCACGGAGAAGGCGGCCCTTATGAATGAAGACCTGAAGACGACGGATGAGGATTTCGCTGACGGAGCCTCTCAAAGTGGCCTGCACAATGAGGACCTTTCTGTTCCAGAGACAGAGCTCCTGGGGGACAGTGACAGCCCGCGGACCAAGGACAATGAAATCAACTTGAAAGTGTAGATGGTCTTTTTAGATTGGTTAGATGAGAAGAATCATTTTCTGAAGTTTTTCTCAGCTGTACAGGTTTAAAAAGTGAAGGGAAACCAGTGAATGACACATGGACGTAGTGTTATTTATGGGTCTTTTGTTTTATCAGCAGCCACTGATGGATGAATGCATCGTGCTGTTGGAGATATTTTTATAAGTAATGTCAGCTTCACCCATGAGCTGCAATGTTTGTAGTCTATGATGAAGAATCGAGCTTTCAGCCCTTCTGCTTTGGGGTCGGTAGCAGATGATCTTGTTGGTTTGGTTGTTTTAATCAAATTGTTGCAAAGCTATTCAGAAGAATGCATGTTCTTACTGTTGCTGTGCAACATGAAACATCATTTCAAGCATGTTGTGGGTACCATTCATTAATGTAACCTCTTCTCAGTTGGTGGTGTCATTGAGAACAAGTCATTAATAGAGCTTTTGGCTCCACAGGATTAAATGTATTTCTTGCTTGAGGGCTTTGGTAAATGATAGCATGATGAAACCTCATCATGGATCACGATATTGGGACTATAAACGATGTGGATGTGCAGAGACATGGATGCTGACCCCAAGACATTTGTGTCCTTTTTTTAGAAGTTGCTTTTATAAAACTCCTGTTGATTTTCTGTTGTAAAGGTTTGTAATTTATGCAATTGATTCTCTTGAAGATTTGTAACTGGTTTGTAATGTTCTTTGTCTTATTTTGTTTAGCCTGTAGTATTACTTTAAAGTCATACCAACCGGAAACTTGCTTTCTACCCAGATGTTATTAACAAACATTAACCATATATTTTGTTCATCCAGGCACGTGGAGAATCCAATAAAGTAATACATAATATGATATTACTTGTGGGGTTTCCTCAACTTGTATACAGTCAAAGCTACAATCTAGACATTGGAAAAGCATTTTGCTATGATATTGTAATTAAAATAGCACAATCGTGTATTTTATATGACTTATTATATGTACTTAGTGAAAGATTAAGTAACTGAGTGAGTGGTGTGTGCTGGTTCATGTTAACCAATGACTGTAAAGTAGGTGTTCTTATTTCCCAAGAAAGGCGGGACCAAAGTAACAACTGGTATAGTCTTCACTTTTGGCAGACAAACTGCAAATAATTTACACTTGCATACAGAACTGATACTTCTGCAGTAATACACGTTTGCCTGCTGGGATGTCAACAGGTGCTTGTTGCTCCACGCAGGATGAACTGGCTCGCATCAGCAGTTTACGGAATGCATGCCAGTTTCACGCGGCGCCCAGCCTCCGTGCAAACAGTGGGACGCGACGGAAAAGACAGTTTACGCCTGATGAGCAGAAAGACGGTAATTACTGGCTCAAACGAACTCGTAATAACGAAGCTGCGAAGAGGTCTCGCCAGCGCAAGAGGATGGAGGGACATCTTCTGGAGTCGCGCGCCGTCAAGCTTCAACGAGAGAATGACAAATTAAAGGCTGCGCTCTCTGCAGTCCATAATCAAAGCACGGCTCAAAGTAACCCGATGCATGCTGCTTCTGGGTTCCCTCTTGGACTGCCAAATGGCTATTATCCGCGCAGTTTTGCCGTTCCTACAACTGTGTTAACACTGCGCAGTCTGCCTCTTTGCCCATTTTCTGGTTGTTGCGGAACAGTATGCCCTGAAACAAATCTTTTTCGCTCGGTTTTCGATTCGGCATCATACCCTTTTCTGAAAAACTATGCCAATAATAATACTACGAAATCCCCGCGCATCAGTTTATTGGATGGTTCTCATCCAGTGGGCAGGTGCAGTCATGGAACCAATGCATGCACCAGCGGAGCGTATGTGAGGAATAGAGTTGTTGCGAATGGAAATGACTCTGCTCAAACGATGCACGAGCTGCCGGAGGACAGAAACGCATTGGCCAACCTGTCGCGCGGTTATATTTCCAAAACATCGCCTTCTGATACGGCGCAGAATTACGCGCGGCAGCCTGGACCGACCGGGGGTGAAACGCAAACAAATGCAGAGGAACGAACTTGCCAACAACAAGCGACCACGCAGTCCGTTCTGCTGCCGCACAAACTGCGCTACAAAGCTGGTATTGCAAGGTTTGCGTCCACGAACTTTCCATCTTAATGGAAACCAAGAGAGGCAGACAAGGCGTTCATGCTAGTCATGAAAAGATTGCCATTTTTATTGCATTTGTTTAATTGCTCACATTTAAGTAAAAAATCACTTACCTTGCACTGTGAATCTGTAGTTGTAATACCTCCTAAATAAAAGGTATTGTTTCTGCACAAGTGAGTGCTTTGTATGTGTTATGCATTGAACGTTTTTCTTGACTGCATGATCAACATCAAAACTTACGCATCTTACTTTCAAAATGCATATGAAATATTATAAAGGAAAAAATCGATGCTTCTTGGTATAATATTGTGTTCAGTTGTTTCTAAATGTGCACTTGAACGAATGCCAGCGCAATTGAAACACGTTTCTTTTTCCACTGGATGGCGCACTCATACACGTCTTATTTAATGTAGGTCAGCTTGGGCGCCACGTTGTGCAACTCTTTTAGTTTTAGGTTACATCACATCCACACCTGTTATATCATATCGACCATTAGACAGCTATAAATTACATGTTACATGTTGACAATTTCATAACACGCATATGTACACGGTATAGTCATAGTTAAACATATATTTATGTAATTTTTGACGTAGAAGTTTCTGGATATTCTAGAGCTGGTGGCCATATAAAACGCATTTAGAAAGTTTCACTGTAAGCATTTTTAGTAGGCTATTAAAATACACTTTTTAAAGGTAGCCGACAAGGTTTTCTTCAACTGAACTATAGGACTCCCCACTATGTATATTAGCCTACTGTTCATTCTTATGGAGTCGTTATTGCTTATGTGAAACAGACTGATATTAATGGCGAGCGATTCATTGGCTCAAAACAGAAGATGCTGTATTTGGATTGGTCGAGAGATGTGCCAGTCAATGGACGCTGCCAATACACTTCTGTAGTGACCTACTAACACAGATCCATGAGGCACTCCGGCAGGAGAACGCATAGGAGAAACACAAATATTATTTCCAGATGGGATTTTATTACTGCTGATGAAACACATCTGGTCGCTTTGAATGTTTTTATATGCATTATCCCGGACATCCATCTATTTGGACCTTTACTTATAAGAGGTAAATGCTTTCTTCTTTTACCGTGAGGTTTACATGAAGCGGATAGGGCTCGTTTGGGGTGTTTCAACCGGTAGCCGGTATATGGGCTATAACAGATTAATACAGTAAGGCAACCTTCAACGTGGTCTATTTTCAATATATGCTCCATACTTATTTTTCGCACAACATCATGTCAGTGCAGACATGTTTTAGTGTTTAACCTAAACGCTTATGGAATTATACAGTGCCATATTTTTGTACAGCACATTACTATGATATTTGTGAAAATCAAAACATAATAGGGGCATTGGGAGACGGGGTGGCACAGTGGCCCACTATTCGTTGCGGGTGGGTGTATCAGGCTCTCGGGTCAATGCATAATAAATTTAAACCTTATGCAATTTAATATAATTTAACATTAAATGATATTATAGCTAGATCTGTGGTTTTAACGTGTTACATTTGTACTGAATTTTGCAGTTGCTTTAATAGTAGGCTAAATGTTACGTACAAGAATGTCAGTTTCTCTCCGTTAAAAAACGAACGCTTGTTTGCATTTATTGTGTAACAGTGACTGATCATCTTACAGTCCTTGCACAATAACGGAAGCTGGGACACTTCTGACAAAAAGACTGCAACGGCACGACACCAGAAACGAGCTGCTGTTTAATGCCCAGCGATAGCTGTTATTTATTCTGACCATCTGTAAAAACCAATATCTTTCATTTATCGCTAAGGTTAATGTTTCACGCGCACAGATCAGACTGTCCTGAGTGTCTGTGTCGGGATGGGGTGAATGCATTATTAAAGGCCTGTCAAATAACAACACAGCAAGGGTATGGTGTGTGTGTGTATATACGCCTTTGCACTGGAGGTAGCATTTTAAACGCGATTTAAGAGTAAAATTATCACTTCACGCCAGCCAACTTTGTTGTAGCCATCTTTTTATCATTACTTGGAGACGCAGCCATGGTTGAATCCCAAAACCATAACACGCACGCATGAGTGTTATGAAAAAAGAATGTGTTGCTATGAACCATTATAGCATAAATAATACAAGCCCTTTCATTGTTTATCGAGTTGCGAGATGTTTCAGTCACATTTTCTAGCGCCCTTTTATTGATTAATTTGTCTCTGTTCAGCCACGTGTGATGCTGGCTGCTCGCATTCCTTTGTTCCCTGCGCTTTAGTCTGCGCCTGTACTGGAGCCTATTCCAGCCTGGCTGTGTTTACAATCTGTTATAGTGTTATGATCGAGCGCACTCCTAAGTTACTACGGAAAACTTAAGTTTATGGCCACAGCCAAGTTTAGATGAGGTCATTCCAGCTGTTTGATCTGCACGTTAAAGGTCATTGTCAGGTCTTCAAATTTGTCTCCTGCAACTTTGTGAACTAATACCTTACTTCTTCGAAAGGGTTGCCAGATTTGAATGTAATAACGACCAAATGATATTACATTATGCGTTTGAAAGCGTGAGCTGTTGCATTACTTTGAGCATGCGACCCACCTCAAAAATGGTGACATAATGAGGCAGAGCATAATTTGAAGATTACAGTACGTTTTAATAGTCAAGTTTTGACTTGCGTGACATCACGATGTAAAACTTTTTATATTTCCTGTCCCGTGTTTTTAAAAATAGAAACACTGTGCACACTGTCATTTTTCTCTCTTCCCTAAAAATTATTTCCCCCGATGATAATATTTCAGGCTTTTCAGCAATCAGGTCCAGTGTGTTTTCTATCAGCTGTTTATGATCAGAACTACAGACCGCGAATGAATCACTCTGATGTAATCGGTCAAACGGGTTTGCAAAAACATCTGAAATCTGAAATTGTTGGCGATTCATTCTGACACGTTTACAGCGGTTTCTCACACAGTAATGAGACACGTTATAAGCCAGAAAACAAAAAGATTGCTGGATGAGTTGGATATTTACATACAACCAATTGTAGGAAACAAAACTTGCAAATGTCTTCTATCCTTTGTGAACGATAATGCAGCTCTTTAGTTATAGGCATAACCAGATCAAAATATTGGGGAACTTTTTTGATTGGGGTGTCTAATGTGTCTCTGTTTTTATCTCACCAGATCCATTACAAAATTCTCTGGAACTGACTTCACAAAAGAGGACACATGACTTCTATAGCACTCGGTCTACAATGAGATGTCTACTTAAAACCAGAGTCAACTAATGAGCTTATGCAGTCTTGATGACCACATTGTGTAATATGCAAGCCATTAAGAAGGAGCCCTCATGCACTGGGCCCTACGGTGGAGAGGATGCCTTGGTGCTGGCGGTGGCTTTGCAAGGGACAGACAGAGACCTGATTAACCATGAGCTGTCCACCATGCCCTTTAAGAACAAGTCCACCAACTGTCGCAGAAAACGCGAGTTCATACCGAACGAGAAGAAAGACAGCCTATATTGGGAAAGGAGGTGCAAGAACAATGAGGCAGCCAAACGTTCACGAGAAAAGCGCCGACTCAACGATATGGTTCTGGAGAACAAGCTCATGGCCCTCGGGGAAGAGAACGCATCGCTGAAAGCCGAGCTTCTGTCGCTTAAACTCAGGTTTGGCTTAGTGAGCTCAGCAGTCTATGCTCAGGAGGTGCAGAAAATTTCCAGTTCCACTGCTGCACTCTTCCAGGACTTTATCACACCCAGTGCCACCAATGGTTCCTACCCAAGTGAGCTCGAGCCAGCACGTTTAACCAGCAGCCACATATCAGTCATCAAGCACTCACCTCACAGCGCCTTGTCCGATGGATCCGACTCAAGTATGGTCACCCAGGGGAGCTCACTTATAAATATATCCCGAACCCCTGACAGCATCAAACAAGAACCCCTGGAAACCGGCAGATACGCCAAAGCCAGGGCAAGTCCATATGAACTGTACAGGAACTACCTTAGTAGCCATTTCCCTGGGAGCTACTCCCAGCCATCGCCGTTCTTGCAAATCGCCAGATCGTCTAGCAATTCTCCACGAACATCTGACGGTGACGACGGGGCCGTAAGCAAGTCCTCAGATGGAGAGGATGAACAGCAGGTCCCAAAGGGTCCGGTTCCACCCAGGGCCGATTCACAGAGTGTGATTGTGTCGACCCTCAAAGTGCCAGATGCCAGTGCCTCAGCTTTGCCCCACAAGTTGAGGATCAAAGCCCGGGCCATCCAGATCAAAGTGGAGGCTATTGATCCCGACTATGAATCATCTGGCAAGTCCTCCTTTCCCATTGACATGTCTACAAGTAGATGCTACCAAATGAGTCAGTACGTTACACCCGAGTACATTCAGTCATCTTTGAGCCCGATGTCCTTCCAGATGACCGATGTTCAGGACTGGAGTCAGCAGCCGAAGGAATGGCACAAAGATCACCATGAGGAACCAACTAACTGCAAAAACCGGCACTGTCCAGACTCACCGAGAGCTATGCCTAACAAACTCATCGCCGACCTTAAAAACGACTCGTATGCTAGCTCCGAATCTGAGAACTTGCACTTGAAACAGGGCATTGCTGATCTGTCGGCAGAAGTGGCCTCCTTGAAAAGACTGATTACAAAACAGCAGGGGTCTGTTATTGAGTCCACGAAAAGCACTACTGAAATTGACTCATTATGAAAAGGATGTTTCTGAAACTAAGTTCCCTCTATTTGCACAATGCCTGTTTTCCACTGTGTTCGCTACTGCACTGTGCGGTTGTTATGGTGTCAAAGAGCTGCACTTCATTGAGAAGAATGGTGTTTTGTGCACTTACTGTTGTAGTTTGGCGTGTCTTCTTGATGACTCCATTTGTAGCCCAAAAATTGGGCTACTGTTGATGTTAACTTCTCAAAATGTATTGTACATTGTATGTTCTCTTTTGTTTACAATAAATGCAAGCACTGAAATACTTGAGTCTTTTCCATCTTCCTTATTTAGCAAAGTATATCAATTTTATCCAAAATTTTACAAGAATATTAACACTTGAATATTAACTATTCTGAGGAAATACCTAAAATGGTCACACTTCTCAACTGTAGCTATAGAATACAACAACAGATATAATTCTTTTAACTCTGAGTGCTCATTAATGCAGTGTGTAAGTGAGCAAATAACATTTACTGAATAAGATGTCTTATAAGAACCTGATAATATGTTGAATCATCTCATGAATAATTGTAATAACAGTTATAATACATTATAATACTTACCTATTTGTGGTTATAGCTTTTTAAAAAATGATGATTTACAACACACAATGAACACACTGCTCTTAAGCCACAAAGGATTATAGTTCTCATAGTTATAATGTTTAAGCTTATGTCTTGATGGTTTAAGATCTACACAATATCTTTTTATGAGTGGTCATTTATTGTAAAAAGTTACGAACACAGAGCCTGCTTTTAAACATCCAAATGGCTTTGTAATGTTGTCATAATATTTATGTGGTCTTTGTCTGCCTTAAAGGGATACTCCACCCCAAAATGAACATTTTGTCATTAATCACTTACCCCCATGTCGTTCCAAACCCCTAAAAGCTTTGTTCATCTTCGGAACACAATTTAAGATATTTTGGATGAAAACCGGGAGGCTTGTGACTGTCCCATTGACTGCCAAGTAAATTACACTGTCAAGGTCCAGAAAGGTCCTCTGTGTCTCTCCGCATCACTGTAGTGGCATTTTGGAGAATATCCACTGAACGCAAGCAGCGTATGCTATTCTGTGTCAGCCGCGCTACACGGATGCGTTGTTTTCGTTCAAATCAAAGCGTAAAAAAAAAGCGTACACGTAGAAAATGGCTTTGCGGCTGATACAGAATAGCGTACGCTGCTTGCGTTCAGTGGATATTCTCCAAAATGGCACTACAGTGATGCGGAGAGACACAGAGGAGACAAATTGTTGAATAAAGTCGTTATTTTTGTTTTCTTCGCGTACAAAAAGTATTCTCGTCGCTTCGGTTGAGCCACTGATGGCAGATGGACTATTCTGACAATGTCTTTCATACTTTTCTGGACCTTGACAGTGTTATTTACTTGGCAGTCAATGGGACAGTCCCAAGCCTCCCGGTTTTCATCCAAAATATCTTAAATTGTGTTCCGAAGACGAACAAAGCTTTTACGGGTTTGGAACGACATAGGGGTAAGTGATTAATGACAAAATTATCATTTTGGGGTGGAGTATCCCTTTAAATAAAGTAACAGGTAAAATTAAGTCTTCTTTTAAACAGAATATATCATGAATGGGTTATATTGCACATTTGCTGTATTTATTGTAATATCAACACAGTTATATTGCACTGTTTCAGATGTTAAATGCTAGCATGAGTTGAACTACCACACAGTAAAATTTACATTAGAAACACTCAAATCTGAACAACCACCCCAACTACTGTTAAGATTTATTAAAACAATATGCAGATCTTTACCAATGTCAAGATATGAGCCTTATAATACATGATAACTATTATACATTATGCATATATTTTAATGTGTTAAGAATAATGCATTATAGATACAGGCTTCATAGAAAGTTATAATATAAGTTATTAAAACATTAATAGCAAAATGAAACAATGTGTGACTTTCTGTAAGGGCAATATTAGGGAGACTAGGTCATCAGTTAGAGGTGACTGTTCGACTAAATTTAAGAAAACCGTCTTTGGACAATCACATTTTTTCAGGTAGAGCAGCAGAAAGATGGACGTCATTACCTGTTTACATTAGAGATTAGAGAGTGTACAACATTTAGTATTTTTAAAACTACACTTAAAGTATGGCTAAATGAAAACCATGTGATCACTAAGTATGATGTGATATTGTATGTATTGTATTGTGTGTGATGGACTATTGTAATTTTGTAACAACATCCTGCCCTGGGACAGCAGATACAAATTAGCTTGCGCATGGTCCCTGTTAAATAAATGAAATAAACTAAAAAAAGAAAACCCAAAAACATGGAAAACTGATGTCCAGCAAACCATGTTTTTCCATGCTGAGGGTGAACCTATAACATTCTCTAGGCAGTATAACCTCGTTAGTCTTATATAGGTTTGCAAATATTTTTCATAATGAGGAAACTTTGCATACTATACACTTGACATTGTGTACAATGCATGTTGTTGGCTCTTGTGAGGAATCATACGCCAAAATGCTAGATTTGTAAGTCGCGTATGCTAAATGAGTAAAGCTAAATGTCAATGACAAATGGCGTACAGGTTTTTTATAAATTTACCATAAGAATTGTGTATAGGCTGTATATTTTACCTAAAGATCAAGCCGTCTGGTCAGATCCCTCCGTGTTTCGTAAGAGAGAAATCCCGCCGCCGCAGAGAAGCCGCGGTCACGTGACCTGAAACAGACACGTGACTCGCGGTTCAGAGTTGAAAGTCAAGGAAAGCTGAAACATGGCGGCTTTAGTGAAGTGCAGAGCGCTGTTTCAGCCTCTCCGATCTCAAATGAACGTTATCAGCGGCGTCTGCAGATCGGACAGTGCTTTGCACTCATTTCTAACCAAGAGAGCGCCTCACTGTGTGCGACTGTACAGCTCCGACGTTAAGTCTGGAGATGACCTTATCGTTAGATACTTGGACGGTGATGACTCAGGTAGAGCACAAGAAACTGAATGATTGATCACAGAGCTTGTGTATCGGGTTCATATGCAATGCAGACACGTACTCTGCAGCTTCTCTCATAATGCCCCATTATTTAACCGTTTCAGTGCCCTGTTACGCCAAGAAACTGTCATTTGTCTTTAGTAAATGCCTGAGTTTAGAATTCCAAATCTGCCCAATACTCAAAATTATTAAATGTTCCTAACTAATATTAGACGTTCTTGTCACTTCAAGGGTCTGTTTTAGTTGTCATGATTTTTCATACATTTTCTTGCAATTTGTCAACTGTTCATTGTAGTGTAACTGTTCTTGTGTTTTAGGGATTGTTGTTTTGGGGATTAATCGCCCTCAATCTAAAAATGCCATCAGCAAAAATCTTGTTACAATGGTGAGTATTTTTACAATGTTACTTGTCAAAATGTAATAGTTAATCACACTTGGCCACTACATGACTACCTAATATTTAAAAAAAATTGTCAAAAAGTAATTTGTTTTTTTTATTAACAATGGTATTCTTAGATGTATTTTGTAGAATTGCCTGTACACTCTAAAAACAAATGTTTTGATGCAAAAAAATGCAAGTTTGCATCAATCTTTTTGAGTTACGACTACTTCTAATGAAATTGTTCAACCCATAGACTGTATAAAAACATGGACGTAGTGTCCGTGACGTCACCCGTATGGTTCCGAAGACAGTTTTTGAAGCTCAAAGTGGGCGGAGCTGGCCGTCGGCAGCGCGTCACTCCCGGATAATCGAAAATGGGCAAAGAGGCGGGAGCTGGTTGCTGAAACCACGCCCACATAGCTCGACGGTGGCAACAGCATCCACCTGTCACTCAAGTGGCCACGCCCTTATTATGCAGAACTTTAGGGCTTAATATAATTTAAACGGATGACTTATAAAAAAAAATTCACCACCCACACAGTTGTCATGAAGGGCAAAATTAGCTATATAGACCAAAACCACTTTTTGAACCAGGCTGTAAACATGTTTTTTTCTGCTGTAAAGTTGGGCATTTTAACATGGGGAGTCTATGGGACTGACTCCCTTTTGGAGCCAGCCTCTAGTGGCCAGTCGATGAATTGCAGTTTTAGTCACTTCCGTGTTGGCTTCACGAGAGAGCGGGAGGTTGCCGCTTGGGTTCAACCGTGAAATAACTTTAAAAAGGAACTAAACTTGTGACACAAACGCATTTTTAAGTTGATTACTCAAAAAATAAAGTTAAAAGTTTTTAACCAACTAAACTTATCTATTTCCGTTCATATAGCATAGCACATCCCAGAACCTAAACCAGAAGCACTAGTCTTTAGCACAATGGTAACTTCAGCATAACAGAAATGCTTTTAAATGTCAAGCATAACAGCATTAAACACTCACAGGTCTTTCCCTTTACTAAAACACTTAATTTCAACGTTTATTCTCCAGTCCTATGCAAAGCATGCTGTGAAATCCATTGTTCAATTTTTATATTCAAATAATAAAGCTTATCATTATATTAAAAAAAATCAAGTTTCAGTTTAAATTATGCTCAATGAGTTCTGTTGACAATGTTCGCAGCTAAACGTTTAATTAAATCAGTAAATTAGTTTTTAACTTGAAACCATTGATTTGTTTAAGTTGTGGTAACAGGTCTCTGAATTTCTTTAGAGTGTACTACGGTTCATGGAAAGTATATTCCTTACAGCAGTGGACCCGAATTCTGGCCATGTGTCTCCTTCCATCGTCTCTGAGGCACAAATGTTAGAATTTGATTCGATAACAAATGACAACTATGACATACATAATATCCCCCTTTTTATGATTTGTTTTGTTTTGCTAGATGTCAGAAGCTCTCGAGTCACTGAAGAAGGACAACAAAGTGCGTACTGTAGTTTTGTGCAGTATGGTGCCTGGAATATTCTGCGCAGGTATATTTAGCCAATGAAGTGTTTAATGCAAATTGCATACAACTGTACAGGGTATGATTGGATTGTGTGGGTTACACCAACATTCAGCTGTATTGTTGGTATGACATTATTGGTTGCGCACAGGTTTGGTTAAAGGGGTCATATGATGCTTTTTTAAAGATCATTATTTTCTTCAGGGATCTTATCTATTCACGAACAGCTTGTAACACTCCAAAGAGAAAGGAAAACTTGAAATCGCATCATATGACCCCTTTAAGTCAAAAGAAGTTGGGTACATGGGTGGATAAAGTTGTTACTTTTTTGCTGAAAGACTGAAAACAAACATGGCCAACAAACATACATTCTGATTAAACCATGCTTATTTATTAAAAGGGATAATAATAAATACATTTGATAAATATATATATATTTGAAGTAAAATTGAAGTAAACTTGCCTTTAAATCTGACAAGGCAAACCAATGTGAATGTACCAACCAATGCCCATGTCGTTACAGTTTAATTATTTCAAGCATACAGATCTTTGAACTAAAATCGGCTGATTTTCAATGTCATTCACAAGAACACAACTTTGCATCAACGCATGTTTGTCTGAACAGGCGCAGACTTAAAAGAAAGAGCAAAGATGCAGCAGAGTGAAGTAGGACCATTTGTTACTAAAGCAAGAACACTAATAACAGATCTTGGTAAGTTAAACCGCTGAAAACTTGAAATCTAATTCCTCAAATTTATTTGATATTGCCAGTTATTTAACCAAACAGCTAATATTTATAAGTTAGCACCATGAGAGAATTTCATACAGTCACATTATGCTTAAGGTCATTGTGAAATTGTACAATGTAAATACTAGTTGCAGAGATAATGTTTTGAAGAGTTCATTTAATTATTAATAAACGGGTAATGGATTTTACATCCTATTAGCTATCATTGCTTGTTATTACAGCCCCATTATTTCATCCAATGGAAACCCTGCTCTCTAGAGATCAGCTCAGCCATTAAAAACAAACAAACAATTGACTGCAAATTAGAAAAGTGTTGACATATGAGAACTTCATTTAATGGTTAATCCAGTTTTAGGCATTTGATGAAATGTTTTAGGTACTCTTCCCATGCCAATGATTGCAGCCATTGATGGGGCGGCTCTTGGAGGAGGTCTTGAAATGGCTCTTGCCTGTGACATCAGAGTGGCAGGTAGAGCATGTGGTTCATCTCATGACTTTATATGAACACAAGCTGTAGCTGATTCACACAGTTCAAAAGGCATGATCTTAATTAAATACAGAAAATTATTATTGGCACATGCTTCGAGTGTAAATCCATATTAGAGATACTCAAGCTGGTTATACTGTAGTTCAGCTCCACTGGAAATCAGGACAAGTGTGGGATCAACAACAACCTAAAATGATTTAAAGGGGTCATGACATGGATTTTTTTTATTATTTTAATATGTTCCTCCATTTACTTATAATGTAAGTTTTCTGCACAATCCTCCGACATGATCCGGGGTGATGAACAGCTTGTAACACTCGAGCGTGGACCGAGTCAGAAAGTGAACGCACATCTGTTTACTGTATCCAGTGTAGACGAGATAGCGGCAGTGAATGTCATTTCTGTTTGCTTTTGACGCGACGCGACACTCACTTTCAGCGTAATCAAGTGTCAGCCGCTAAGCTAGTGAACTCCAGTGGGTGGGGCCTATGGTGAGAAGAAGACTATTCGTCGATGTCTTGCTCTGGAGGCGGTGTTTATGCAAATGACTAGTGATGTCACCCTGCACCTCAGATCCAAAACGAGCTGTTTTTGGAGCTTGATTAAATAAATGCTTGGCTTATAACGAGGAGGACATTTTAAGCTATGAAACCTGCAGGATGTTTTAATCGTTCAAAGACCTCTTATATGCCAAATGATCAAGGCGAATTTGATTTCTCATGTCATGACCCCTTTAATGGTTTTATTAGTGTATCTTGGTTCACTCAGTGTTGTGAATTAACATGTCTTCATTACGCTGTCAGATAGCAGATGGCTTCTTTCATGCGTTCTCCTCTCACACCCAGATTTAGATTTAGGAAATCTGTGCATGATGCTATAACAGGTCTCCTGCACTTCTTCAAATGCATTTCACACCATATGTTTTCACACAAGGCACCTTTTTTTTCAAATGTGGATATTTAAGGTCTATATTCAGTGTAATTGCACACTGACTCAAAGTTGTGCTGCTGTAAAAAATGTAGAAATTATAGAATGCCTTAAGAATAACAAAGTATTACAAAAAATGAATGCGGAATATTATTTAGTGTTCTTTTCAGATGCCTCTGAAATTGTTTTCATGGTTTCAAACTGTGAAATAAACTGGCTGCCTTTGAGTATTTTGGCAGGTGTGAGAACTGAACATAACGGTTCATATTTAATGCGCAGAAAAAAAAACTTGTTTTGAAAACTTGTAAATTTAATTTTTACATTTATGCATGTGGAAGTTTTTTTTATCCAAAGCAAATTAAACTACTTTCACTTGTTGATCAGTTTATTTATCAGTATGTGCTGTTCAGTGTCACAAGAAAGTAACTAATTATCACTAAAGTATTAGTTATTGATTAAATGTCTTTTAATTGGAGCACAGTTAGTATGAGTATTGTATTCTTTATTATATTGTATGCATCATAAACCTGATTATTTTATCGCTGTTTACCTGATTTAAAATGTGTGATTTCTGAAGGCATTCATATTTTTCAGGGTCTTCTGAGATTTATCTCTTTGAAAACAAATAGGCTAACTGATTCTCCACACTTTGACCTCTTTTACAGCCAGCTCTGCTAAGATGGGACTAGTTGAGACTAAATTAGCCATCATCCCAGGCGCTGGTAAGTGCCTCTGTCTGTATTTGTAATTGCTTCTAAAAATCGAAGAATTGTGTGATCAGTTGTCTTCTTTATTTTTTTGGCATTGGTTTAAACCAGAGCGGATATTCAAATACTAAACAGCCATAAAAAGTGTACAGTGAGCAAGATCAGTGCTATGATCTCGCTGCAAATGATTGAATGAATTCAGATTCACCCATTCAGAGATTCTCAGTTAGTATGCTGCCTTACAGGCAATTGTCAATGTAGACCGTCGCAAGTCATTTAGGCAATACAATAAATGTAGTGTTTCAGTAAAGTTTAATTGGAAACTTTTTGCATCCCTTTTTATTGAATCATATCATGAGACCTATAAGGTAGCTTACTAGGTTGTATCTCATAATAACAAACTGGGCCAAATACTTCCAACTGCCAAGAAAAGGAACACAGAACACAATAAAATAATTATTCAAAGACACGTTTTCTTTAAAACGTCTGTGCATCATTTCCTGGAGTTGCTATTTTGTTTCAAATATAGCTTTGTAAAGTTCTAAAGTTAGAATAGTAGCAGAACTGTAAATATTTCTGATGTGCCTCTAAGTGATTTTCACAGATTTTCAAACTGTTGTAGTACTGCATAGTACAAGATTTGTGCTCCAAATTCAAGAGTATATTATAATATATTATAATTATATACTATTAAAAGATCTAGAAAAATAATGTGGATGCTTTGTGGTTGTCTTAATGTAACATATCTATTAATGTGGCAAACCACACCTCTGGTTACACCTGTTTGAACTGAGTTCATCTGTTCACTAAAATCATCTTGACATTGCCAAAATGCAAAGAAAATGGATGTTATTTTTCGAGAGAATGGCGTTGTTTGTTTGCAGATGTCACTGCATTAGATAACAAAATCGAACCAGGTGCCATTTAGAAATGTTCAAGTGTCCAAATACTTTTGGGGCCACTGTAGCTCATAAGATACAGGACTATTCTGCAGCAGACAGATTTATGATTTGTTGGGTGAAGACAAAACCAGTGGCATGTTTTCCAGGTCCCTATCTAGGTACATGTGGTTAAGTTGGAAAGTATCTGTGTTTCAGTATATAGTGTCAGTCCAGACAGCCGTTGAGGTTATCACTCAAGGCTTGACCTGCAGCCAGAGGGGTTTCTGTCTTCAGGATGAAAATAGGTCACCAGAGCTTTGGCACCCGCCCAACCAGCCAGAGCTTTATTAGGCTGAGAGACGCTGGAAAAACAGTGGCGAAGATGTCAGCACAAGACTTTTTTTTTTTGTTTCGGTGTTGTGGTGTTTTGAACCAATTTGTTTGACCTGTTATCTGAAGATGTGAACGTCACATCTTTGCGGACATCTGAAAAATGTTATTTACTGGAACGCAGGATCAGTTACAATTCTGCTTTTTTGTAACAATGGCCAAAAAAACAAACAAAAATAACATAAGTTGTCTGTAATGGAGGAGACTCTTTTTAGTGAATGACCACCTAACTTTCAATCTGCCTTCAAAAAATATTGCATGTGAGACATGTGGACTACGTTTAAAGGGGTCATGACATGGATTTTTAAAAATTATTTTAATGTTCCTTGAGGAACCTTTAATGTTTTTTTTTATTATTATGTTCCTTGAGGTTTACTTATAATGTTAATAAAGTTTTTTTTAACAAAAAAAAAACAAATAAATATGTGGAAAAATTATAATTGTCAACCCTCATTCTGATCCTCTGTCTAAAACGACCTGTTTTAAGGGGTGTGTCCTTTAAAGGGGTCATATGATGCGATTTCAATTTTTCCTTTCTCTTTGGAGTGTTACAAGCTCTTGGTGCATAAAGAAGATCTGTAAAGTTGCAAAGACTAAAGTCTCAAATCCAAAGAGTTAAGTTAAGAGTCAGCCACGCCTACCTAAAACGCCTCGTTCTAACAAGCATGTCAACATATTCTGTTACACCAAATACACAAAATAATGATCTTTAAAATAGCATCATATGACCCCTTTAAGGCTTGTCAGTAATCAGCCACGGTTATGATTGGCTAATGTCACTGCATAGGAAACCGTATCAACGCCCCTCGCTATTGCATGTGTTTTGACAACATAATCCAAATAAAACGGTAATTTCCAGACTGAGCATTATGAAATCATTTACTTATGGTTTGTGATGCAGCTGCAGTCAGATCTAGTACCGCTTCATCTTTCAACAAATGTTTCTTTGTGAACTCTCCATGACACTGTGCCACGTTTACAAAACAAAATCCTCCGACCCGATCCGGGGTGTTTGTTCCTTACGCTGGGATCCTTCTGATATCTGTACAAAGATGTGAACAGGCTGTTTAAACCAAACGCGTCAAAGTGAACGATCTTTCACTGCACTTCTCCTGACGACAGACTCGAGCGTGGCCTGAGTCAGAAAGTGCACATCAACGCACATCTGTTTACTGTATCCAGTGTAGACGAGATAGTGGCAGTGATTGTCATTTCTGTTTGCTTTTGACGCAACGCGACACTCACTTTCAGCGTAATCAAAATCAAGTGTCAGCTGACTGAACGCCAGTGGGCGGGGCCTATGGTGAGAAGAAGACTATTCGTCGATGTCTTGCTCTGGAGGTGGTGTTTATGCAAATAAATAGTGATGTCACCCTGCACCTCAGATCCAAAACGAGCTGTTTTTGGAGCTTGATTAAATAAATGCTTTGCTTATAACGAGGAGGACATTTTAAGCTATGAAACCTGCAGGATGTTTTAATCTTACAAAGACCTCTTATATGCCAAAATATCAAGGCAAATTTGATTTCTCATGTCATGACCCCTTTAAGGTTCTTTTATTGTGTTTTGTGTGTATAGGTTTTGGAGCCATGGTCACTACTACCTATTATTGAATGGAAAAAGGACCATTGAGTAAATGATGACAGAACTTTGATTTCTGGTTGAATTACTTCAGACCTGCGGTGGTTTCCCTCTGCTTTGAGTCAGGGCATGTTCCTTTTAGCGCTCTGTTGATAATGTGTAATGCTTGCTTGCTACTCCAAAGATAATTATTTAATTGGCTCCCTGATTACCAAAGAGTGCTTGATTGGTAGCATTTGGAAAATTGCAAAACAGCAAAGGATATTGCAATTTTCCACATGAAGTCTTGAGTAGTGTTTGATAAATCAACATTTCCAGTTATGGGTACTGAATTCAAGAGTATATGGGAGCGTAGCCTGTGGCTGACTCAATCATGCCAGCCTCTTCACCGCATGAAGCTCATTTCCAATGACTCAGCACATAGTGGGGTCAGAATAGTAAGGAATATTCACACCCTGGACTGACAAATCACATGGCCACGTGCATCGTCTATGAGAAGGAATCTCATTTCCAGTTTTAGCGTATGAGGCATTGGTGACCAAAGCACAGAAAGCCAGTCATGAGGAAGCAGCGGTAACACTATTCAGAATGAGGAAGATGAGGTGTGACCTTCCACTGGAGACTCGAGAGGACAGAGCCAGCTTCACCACTTGAGTTCACAACCTGTTTGGCCCTTACAAAGTGAAATATGAATTCTGGGTAATGTGAGGAATTGTCTACTGTTGTATGGCATCAAGGGCAATGTTGTTAGCGACCAGCTGAAGGATTTGTGACTCTGGACCACAAAACCAGTCATAAGGGTCCATTTTTTTATTGAGATTCATACATCATCTATTAAGATAATAAGCTTTCCATTGATGTATGGTTTGCTAGGATAGGACAATATTTGGCTGAGATACAACTATTTGAAAATCTGGAATCTGAGGGTGCAAAAAAATCTAAATATTGAGAAAATCGCATTTAAAGTTGTCCAAATGAAGTTCTTAGCAATGCATATAACTAATCAGAAATTAAGTTTTGATATGTTAACAGTAGGAAATGTACAAAATATCTTCATGGAACATTATCTTTACTTAATATCCTAATGATTTTTGGCATAAAAGAAAAATCGATAATTTTGACCCATACAATGTATTGTTGGCTATTGCTACAAATATACCCCAGCGACTTAAGACTGCTTTTGTGCTCCAGGGTCACATTTATGTTGACCGGTCAAGCATTTATAAGAGAACAAAGAAGTTGTAGGTCTTTGTATCTGAGTGTGCAATACTGTACCAGGTGCGATACCGAGCATGCATACTATGTCAGAAAAGCCACACACATAGGGCCAGATTTACTAAATGGGGCAAATTAGTGTGAGAGCGCAATTCCAAAACCGCACCGATGGGTGTGGACATTTCTGCGGGTGATTTACTAACAACAACACGCAAATCAAAGAACACAGACGCAACATCTCATCTACATATTGACCAACGCAATATACCAAGCGCAGCGCAAATAAAGAAGCCACAGTACGTCGAAAAGAACCGGAGGCCAAAAAATTAAGGTTTGCTAGTTTTGATAGACCTGGTATTCCAAGTCATCTTTTATTTCCTGAAGCAAATTAAAAATAACATGGCTTGGCAAACTATTTGTTCGGATAATGTGTTCTTCTGGCATGCAAAATAAATTAATACGTGTGGGAAAAATCCTCTCCCTTCTACCACGCGCTCTCTGTTCTCTGCGGTTCCTCCTCCTAGCAACAATAATTGCAACAAATGCGCTATAGATATTAATTCTTTTCGCACCTGAATCTTAAATCTTAAATCTTCTGATTTATTCTTCATTATTTCTGTCTTCTGAGCTATTTAGATATGGGCCAGATGCACTATTCCCTAAACCGATACTTACGATTTGGAGACGTATTTTCATCGGTCAGTTGTGGAGGTCTGATTGGTTAAAGCTTTATTTATATAGCACCTTTTAAAACAGTGTATACAAAGTAGCCTACTTTACAAAGAGATGCATATGTGCATTCGCAGAAAAGATCAAAATACAACAATAATACAACAATAAAAAATCAAGAAAAGGCCCTGCACAAAATCTGTTTTGAGACTACTTTTTAAAAGTGCATAATAACTTTTGACAATGTTTAATTCAGGTGCAAAAATAATTAATATCTAGCGCATGAGCACAGAGAGATTTGTGAGTGCACAGGATACAGTTTGAGTGAGAGGAGAGACACGTTTTAAGTGCGCGCACTCTCTCCTATGGAAGGCCAGAAGGGCCAAAAACACGTGAATTTTAACGCGTCTCGTGTTTTTGGCCTTTTTGGCCTTCCATACTCTCCGGGCGAGAGCAGCGTGTATCTGAGTGCGCGCGCGTCCGGTTTTGTGCGAGAGCAAAAGAAATCCGCGCGCGAGCGGAGAGATTTGCGCTCGCGCATTATATTAATATGCTTTCGCGCTACAATAATGCGCTATCGACATTTGTCAGTAAAATAATGCCATATAATTGCAGCCATTTCAAGCGCAAATGCCAGTAATTTGACGAGCGCAAACGTTAGTAAAACGCATTGCGTGATTCATTTAAATACTCTCCTCCCATAACTTTTGTGCCTGAAAAGGAAACTCCTACAAATACATATTCAATAAGTTCAGGCGCAAAAATAACTGTCCACACCTTTTCAGCACTAATTGGTCACTGCGCGTCTTTACTAAAACCTGACAGTACTATTTTAACGCCAAAAGACTGTTTGCTCTGGCGCAAGCTGTTCGTAAAACTGGCCCATAGTGCTGCATATGTGATGCAAACATCAATGTTGTTTACAAAACATTCACTATATGGTAAAATCATTTTGAGGTCATAGCATAACAAAAATAAGTGTTTAGTAATCAATAATTTGCCCCCTTAATCATAATCTGTGTGAAATGGAATAGACATGATGGCGTTTGATTCTAGTGTATATTTTCTGGAAACTGTCAATTGTATTTATAGGTGTGTTTTTGAAAATGTAGATTGAGGCACATATTTCCAGTAAAACTAGGCTGAGATTGTAAGATCTACTGTTTTGCTCCATTTGCATGTGCAATTTGCAGTTAGCTGTTGTGACAAAGTTACTTTTGTTGATTTGCAGATGTAATATACAATATCTCAATCGTAATCCATCCTAGTTGTGTGGTTTCAGAATAAATCGTCACCGCTACTGCTTTCTTGCAAATTAAATCACAGTGAAATTAAATGCCAGTAATTTGACGAGCGCAAACGTTAGTAAAACGCATTGCGTGATTCATTTAAATACTCTCCTCCCATAACTTTTGTGCCTGAAAAGGAAACTCCTACAAATACATATTCAATAAGTTCAGGCGCAAAAATAACTGTCCACACCTTTTCAGCACTAATTGGTCACTGCGCGTCTTTACTAAAACCTGACAGTACTATTTTAACGCCAAAAGACTGTTTGCTCTGGCGCAAGCTGTTCGTAAAACTGGCCCATAGTGCTGCATATGTGATGCAAACATCAATGTTGTTTACAAAACATTCACTATATGGTAAAATCATTTTGAGGTCATAGCATAACAAAAATAAGTGTTTAGTAATCAATAATTTGCCCCCTTAATCATAATCTGTGTGAAATGGAATAGACATGATGGCGTTTGATTCTAGTGTATATTTTCTGGAAACTGTCAATTGTATTTATAGGTGTGTTTTTGAAAATGTAGATTGAGGCACATATTTCCAGTAAAACTAGGCTGAGATTGTAAGATCTACTGTTTTGCTCCATTTGCATGTGCAATTTGCAGTTAGCTGTTGTGACAAAGTTACTTTTGTTGATTTGCAGATGTAATATACAATATCTCAATCGTAATCCGTCCTAGTTGTGTGGTTTCAGAATAAATCGTCACCGCTACTGCTTTCTTGCAAATTAAATCACAGTGAAATTATAATATTTTATTTAAAATAAAATAGACCATGGTGAAACTGTCAAATTTGAAATCTGACCATAAATTAATTAATTAGATGAAATATTGTCACGGAAACGGGTGTGTGGAGGCAGGCAGGACGACGAGGACGACAAGGATTCCAATAATGACATTTATTGTAGACACAACAAGGCAGGTTCAGGTAGGTGAGACACACACTCGGGGTAACATTAACAATAACTGACACCAATGCTCAGACAGACAGGAACTAATATGGGGTGAATAATTAGAGGCAGACAGGTGAGCACAATGACGGTGATTAACTAATGATTAGACGGGCTAAACCAACACAAAGGGAAGAAACGACAACAAACAGTCCACAGGGGCGTTACAAATGTCAGATATGGGGTTACAGTACTCCCCCTCCCGGAAGGTGCGTCCTCGCACCGTAGACAGGTGAGCACAATGATGGTGATTAACTAATGATTAGACGGGCTAAACCAACACAAAGGGAAGAAACCACAACAAACAGTCCACAGGGCCGTTACAAATATCAGATATGGGGTTGTCTTTTTTTTTTTTTTTAAGTTCAAGTATATTTAGCTGAATTGTTTTAATTACCATGCTGTGCTTTTATAGCTTTTTAGACTGTGTGCATTGTTTCTCTTTATCCTCATGTCACAGAAGTTGTTTTTATACTGAAAACAGCCTAATTATACTGGGATTTCTTAATAGGTTGTTGGTGTTTTGCCTGAATGGCTAGTCAATTTTAAAAATATGTAGTTTTGCACATCCCTACAAGAATGTTTTTTTTTTTTGTTTGTTTTGTTTATCTAGTTAAAGTGGATATAGTTCACCCAAAAATTAAAATTCTGTCATCATTTGCTCACCTTCAAGTTGTACAAACCTATGAGTTTTCAAAAAAAAAAAAAAAGATATTTTGAGGAATGTTGGTAATCAAACAATTGACAGTGCCCATTGACTTCTACAGTATGGGAAAAAATACTATAGAAGTCAATGGCTACCATCAATTGTTTGGTTACCAGCATTCTTCAAAATATGTTTTTTGGGGGTTTAGCAGGAGAAAGAAACTCATACAGATTTGGAACAAATTGAGGGTGAGTGAATTTTGATTAACTGTCCCTTTAAGTAGTTCCAGGCACTCGTAAGTGTATCTAACAGCAGTAAAGAAATATCAAAATCTCCTTACTGGTTAACTCTACAGTAAGTAAAGTCATTCCTTATAATAATAGATCCACTGACCCACTTTTCAGTACCTCGGTATGCTTTGGTTAGCCTGGCCCAGATTCTTCAGGAGGACTGTTGCACAGATCAGATTAAACCGTCTCTGTTTATCACTGGTCCACACATTATCACAACAAATATGAAATCACATGGAGGTTAAAGCAGGACTCTGAATGCGACACCTCTGAGTGTAGCTTTAGAAGCGAAAACAATTATCTTCAATGTTGATTCATCTTCTTTGTTTTTTGGGTAACACTTTACAGTAAGGTCCCATTACTTAACGTTTGTTAATGCATCAACTAACTAATACATCAACTGACAATTTTAATTTTCAGATAAACTTTCTTGGTCATAATTCACGAAATCCACTGGCAGCCATACTGTGGAAAGATCAGTTCACTGGTTTATTTTCATAGTTCTTCATGCTTCCTGTCCTGTGCTGGGAATGAATGTGTACGTGTGCAATGCTGAGGAACAGAAGGTCAGTCCAGGCCGGTAGTATATAGGCCTTCTGTATCAGGAGAGACGTGCGAGACGTGTGTTTTTGTTTGTGAACCGTATCACCGACACACCTTTTAAATAGTGCGAAATGCAGTGATAGCAGATAAATGGGGTGGAGTGTTACAGTAGATGTTTGTATGTGCTTGTTCACGTTTTTTCTCGTGGTGTTGAAAGACACACTTGAATCATATCTTTACCTTTAAGTGTGTTTGTGATAGTGCTGTCAAACGATTAATCGCATCCAAAATAAAAGTTTTTGTTTATATA